>NC_057797.1:318865057-318952799 GCF_018294505.1 Triticum aestivum
GCCGGATCCTTCCGTGCCAACAACGGGCTTGCCATTTGTGGGAGTTCGATCCGTCCGAGCACCGGACCTTGCAACAGTTCTTCGACACAACGCACGAAGACATCTGGAAGGTGCTCTTCAAGACCAATGAAACATGGCCGGCGACGACCGAGGACCGTGGGCACGACCTGGCCCATCCCGCCAGTTCGGTATTTTTTTTCGCATTTCAAGGTGTTTCCTTGCATACTCAAGGAATACGCCTAAGCTTCCCTATTTGATTCCTCAGGGCTGGACAAAAAAGGTGGAGTAGATCCAGTGTCCGGCTCTACTACCCGAAGACCCAACAATCCCTCTTCTGACGAAGATGCTAGTTCTGACACCCTACCAAGCACCGGAGAAGAAGGCCAACGAGACCAGGAGTGGTCTCTGTCGTAAGGGCACTTCGGACGTGACGCCCAAAGACACCGAGACCCACTCCTCCCACACCGATGATGATGAGGAGGAGGAAAGAAACTCTCCCCTAGAGTGGGGGAGGAAGAAAAGGGCGGCCTCCACGCATCTAGAGGTAGAGGCGTCCAAGAAAGGGAAGGCCTCCTCCATGGATAACTCCGTATGGGACATTGACAGCAGCTCTGAGTGGCGCCCCAGAGATAAGGCCCTGACCGAATCGTATCTACTCAAAGACGCACACAAATATAAAGCTCCTTTACTTCATGGTTTTAACGTGTTGAATTATGCAGTGCAGTCCGGCTCGTCCCGACCTCCAGCGATCCTCATCTTCGGGGAATTCGCTGGATCCGAAGGTGATGGACAGCGGGTCCCTTTCGGTGGCCTCTTCTCCCAAGGCCATGGATGACACGAGGCGCTATCCCAAAGGACCCCCCCCAGGCCAGGCAGAGACGCAGGAGACCATCAGGGTGAATCCTCGGCCGTCGGACACATGCGGGAGCAAATCCCCATGGAGACTGGCGATGGGGGCCATATCCAATCTGGCCCCCAGCCGAATACAATTCCGGAGACCTATACGGCTCCGTAATCCGGCAAGCAGCCTCCTTCGAAAGAACGAGGTGCACCGATTCCACCGGTGACCTGTGTCCATCCAGAGGCACCGGATACTCTACTGGAAGCGCTACGAAGCGCTTCCATTGTTGAGGAACATCGTACCCTCATGGGTACGGTGGTTGAGAGATTCAGTCCATGAAGAGCGGACTGACCGAAGCCTGCACAAGCCTTCTAACAGTCTTTGAGGTATGGAACGCAATTTGTGTAAAAGAAATGCCATAGTATAGACAGTAGCCCATAAGACATTGTCCGGTGTTCGGAAAGAAAAGTCGAACAAAGGATCAACTAATTTTCGCAGGAGACTAACCATACATGTCTATGTGAATAAGCAGGCGTCTTTGCTGGATGCGACCTCTGATGCTGCTGAGGTCTCCGGACTGAAGTAGAGTCTGGAGCGGACCGAGGAAGAGCTCAACCGCATGAAAAAAATAGCTGGAGGACCATCAAGGTAAGAAATGACCATGTGTAGATTTAGAAAGGATGAAAGAATTTGTCTTGACCATAGTGCCATTATATTTTGTAGGAGATGCGACCAAGGTGGAGACCCTCAAGAAGGCGCTGGCTAAAGCCCAGGAGAGACTGGCAAAGGAACAAGCCGCTCATGAGAAACACGAGGCCAGGGTTGGTGAGGTCCAGTAGGAGCTCTAGGAGGCCGTGAAGAAATGCGAGTCCTTGGAGCGCAATATTGCGGATCAAGAGTCCGAACTTGCCAAGGCCTGCCAAAGCACACATGATGCCTGATTTGAAGCCCAGGGCACCCTCCAGGAAATCCAGGAGGCCAAAAAAATTGCGGCGGTAAGGCCTTCATTATGTAGAGCAAGTAACGGAAGAAAAAGTTCCTCTTACTGATCTGTATTTGGAGTTATCCAGGGGCGTTTGCAGATCTGCCGTGCAGTGTTGCCGATGCTTCGGAATTCTTCCGAGCCGAAGAAGGGATCTCAACGGAGAAGCTGTTCTAGTCGCAATACCTTGCGCTAGAGCATCCGGTGCCCTTTAGCGATAATCTGAAACAGCTGACCGAACTGCATTGGGTGGTCGAACTAGCCATCAAGGATTTGATAATCCATCTATGGCCTGCCGATGCCATACCCAGCAGCTACTTCGGGCTCATGAAGCAGCTGGTCGGTGCCTGCAGTTGGCTTGATGCCATCAAGCGGTCGGTCTGCATTGAAGGTGCGCGGATGGTCTTCGCCCGTGTCAAGGTCCAGTGGGCGAAGATGGATGCCACCAAGCTCGCCACCGAGGGACCGCCCGCGGGCAAGGAGCACTGCACGCCCGAGCGGTATTTTGATGATGTCCTGAAGGGATCCCGCATTGTAGAGGGCCAGTGTTCAAAAGATGTTGTCTTTGAATGAAGTCATTCATGTTATCCCTTCCTATATTATGAAACAAAGTCTTATGTAATATAATGTTTGTTGTTTGAAAATTTTACCTCCTGTGCGGCCGTTTTGTTAAATCTGAGAGTTGGCCGGTCATTGGCTTTAGCCCCCATGTAGGTAGTACGGGGGTGTTTGGGATGAATCTAAACACTTTTGGTCCAAGAGTTTGGTCCTTGAAGGAGCTGATTAGTGCAACGAACCAGGCAATCGGACTATGTGGCTTTATCACCCTCACTTAGCCATAGGAGTCTGACAAATAGAAATGTAGGCACAGCCCCTAGTTAGTATTTCATCCGGACTGGGGTGCTATAGACACCTGCTCGGATAGAGGCCGACTCATCACATAATGCAGAAAAATCGCAAAAGATTTTTAACCTCCGAATAGCTGACCAGCTCTTGCCATATCATGACAGTTAGTTTTTGGCTTTCTCTACTGAGGTGTTTGCTTAGATAAACCAGAAACACAATCGTAGTAGTTCTCACTTTACTACCCTAGCCGATAGGATGGAACGTAAGGTAGGAAGCACAGGAGATGGGCAACCCAACTATTGACCAAAGACATGATTCAGAGCCAATGCATATAATGCTAAAATTCAGGCTGCCGAACTGTACTATAAAAAGTGTTCGGACTTTGTTGTCATAGTATGGAGCACAATGAAGGCCCTGGCGAATTAAAGCGTACCAAAGTGTATGGGTGCAATTGATAAGAATAGAGAAATAAAATGGAGGAGTGAGCTAGTGCCACATAAACTGGGCCGCAAACTGTTTCCATTGTAATTTGATTAATACGTCAAAGTGTATTTGTACAAATAGTGCGATAAGCAACCTGGCTATTTAACATGCCAAGACCAAGGGGGAGCTGCATGCGGGTCCTGAAAACAGGTAGAATGGTCGTCAAGAGGAACGTCTAGATATTCCCCCACACGTCTTGTACTGCTTGCTACCTTGGTGTATCCATCCATCTAAAGGACCGATGATCAGGCACTCAGGAGGGGCCTGTGAAAGAAAAGACTAAAAAATTGTAAAAAGGAAAAGGAAAAGTATGTGTGGGAGCCGTATGGTGGACCACAATCGTGTTACGCCTCCGTCGATGCCCATGGTATTTTGAGTGCGTAGTTATGTACGCGCGGTATGTACGCCACCATTTGGTCGGCACTGAGACGGAGGCCGAATTGCTAGTCGAGCTCCTGACGGGCTAGACTGTCCTGCTGCAGAGTAGTCCGGACTCGTTTGACAGTGTCCGGGAGCCTGTCCACCAAATTAAGGTTCTGCTTGATAAGGTCGCTCTATACTTTTTCTGCTAGGGAGCGCTTGGGCCCCGGTGTGCTCGTCGGTACAGAGGGAGTGCTCTGTGTTTGCATTGACTGTTATGATGCTGTGTGGTCCAGGCATCTTAAGTTTGAGATAAGCATAGTGTGGCACCGCATTGAATCGGGCAAATGCAGTTCGTCCAAGCAGTGCATGATATCCACTGCGGAAAGGGAGGATGTCGAAGATCAATTCTTTGCTTCGGAAGATGTCCGGGGATCTGAAGACAACTTCCAATCTAATTGAACCCATGCAGCAGGCCTCTACACCTGGTATTGCTCCTTTAAAGATAGTTTTTGTGGGCATGATCCTTGATGGATCGATACCCATTTTGCGGACTATACCCTGATAGAGTAGGTTGAGGCTGCTGCCACCGTCCATGAGGACTCGCGTGAATCCATCAATAATTGGGTCAAGGACCAGTGCGGCGGAACTGCCATGACGGATACTGGTCGGATGGTTCCTGCGATCGAAGGTGATCGGGTTGGAGGACCATGGGTTGAATTGTTTGGCAATTGGCTCTATCGCATAGACGTCCCTGAGTGCACATTTGCACTCCCTCTTGGGATATGGGTAACGTATATCATGTTCACCGTTTTAACCTAGGGGGATTTCTTGTGTCCCCCTTCGTTCGGTGGACGTGGCTCCTCGTCGTCATTCTCACTTTGCGACCCCTTCTCCTTGTCTTCGGCATTTAACTTGCCGGCCTATTTAAAGACCCAACAACTCCGATGGGTATGATTAGTGGGTTTACCAGGGGTGCCATGGATCTGACATGGGCGATCAAGTATGTGGTCCAAGCTGGAAGAGCCCGGATTATTCCTTTTATATGGCTTCTTCCACTGACCGGACTTGGAGCCACTGAATCCTGTGTTGACCATCGTGTCACCAGTATTGTCACCATTTTTTCGATGCTTATGCCTGTTGTGTCGGGGCTAGCCGTTGCTATTCTTGGCTTCGGAAGTGCCAGGTTCACCTGCATTATTATTGCTATAGGCTAGCCAACTATCTTCGCCTACACAAAAGCGGGTCATAAGTGCCGTACGGGCCGCCATGGACTTCGGATTTTCTTCGCCAAGGTGTTGGGCGAACCATTCATCGCGGATGCTATGCTTAAAGGCCGCTAGGGCTTCGGCATCTGGGCAGTCAATGATCTGGTTCTTTTTAGTTAAGAACCTTGTCCAGAATTTCCTGGCTGACTCTCCGGGCTATTGAACTATGTGACTTAAGTCATCGGCATCCGGAGGTCTGACATATGTCCTTGGAAGTTGTCGCGGAAGGCATCTTCCAAGTCCTCCCAGCTGCCAATAGGGTTTTTAGGCAGGCTGTTCAGCTAGTGCCGAGCTGGTCCCTCGAGTTTTAGGGGGAGGTATTTGATGGCATGAAGATCATCACCGCAGGCCATATGAATATGGAGAAGAAAGTCCTCAATCCATGTCGTGGGATCTGTTGTTCCATCGTATGATTCAATATTCGCAGGTTTGAACCCTTCTAGGTATTCATGTTCCATTACTTCGTCTGTGAAGCAGAGCGGGTGTGTGGCGCCTCTATATCGGGCCAAGTTGCGATATAGTTCGGATCGAGTACATCTGTGGCTTTCGGCCCGAACGTGATTATGTTTCTCGTGTTCAGCTCAATAGCCGTCGCCGCAGGTCGGTGCACGCCCCCGCGATCCATAGATTGATCTGGCCGAACCTGCTTTATTCTTCAGGTCACGCCGCAGATCATATGTGTATCCCCGAGCTGTTGTGTCTCTACCTTTATGGAGAGATAGTATGAGCCGGTGTTCGGCTTGAGTTGCCGTTTTGTCCCAGCCACGTGGCTGTCGGTCGGCCGCATTATGCGCCACTGGTGCGGGCTCAAGTGCCTTGTCGTCCAATTGAGGTAGCAGTTTACACTTCGGGTAACTTTTGGTTGGGCGTAGGAGGCCATACTCCTTGGCTGCCAAAACATTAGTCCAGCTGTCGTTGAGTAGATTTTGATCAGCTTGAAGCTGCTACTGTTTCTTTTTCAGGCTCCTTGCAGTGGCTATTAGACGTTGCTTAAAGCGCTCCTGCTTGAGAGGTTCCTCAGGCACGATAAAGTCTTCATCACCGAGGCTCACCTCATCCTCGGAGGGCGGAAGATAATTACTGTCCTCTGAGTCTTCGTTTCCAGCCTGTTCATTAGGGCTAACTTGCCCATCCTCCCGATCGTCTTGTTCAGAGTTTTGCTCGATGGGGTTTTCTTGGTCTTCGGCATCGTCCGGAGTATTGTTGTCTCTCGTGCCGGTATTGCTGTCTTTGCTGTGGCGTGATTTAGAGCGGCGCCGTCAACGTTTTGGTTGTATCTCAGGAGGTTTATCCTCTACTAGATTTTTCTCATTATCGCTCTCACCCTCCTTGGGTGTATCCACCATGTACACGTCATACAAAGAGGTGGCCTTCCAGCGTCCGGTAAACGTCGGCTTTTCGGCCTGCTCCTCTCCGGCATCGTCGTCCATACCATTGATGTCTTCGGAGCCGTAGTCGAGCATGTCAGTTAAGTCCTCGATATGGCCTATGAAGTGGGTGGTGGGTGGGACATAAAATTCCCTGCTCTCAGCCCCTAGTCTAGGCTAGGCGTAGTTTGGACGTTGCTCCTTCGTATTGACGAGGGATCGCGTCAAGTCCAGAGCCTTGCTTAAAGGCGAGGTTTGGCCAGGAAGACGAGAATCCGTGGGGTATGACGGAAAGGGGATTCCTTGGCCGAGCTCACATGAAGCTGACTCCGAGAGTTCAGACCTAGTATCCGGGGAAGAGTCGGACTTTGTGATGGTTGTCAGTGGCACTACTTCGTCCGGGTCTCCCGTACTGGGCTAGTGGCCATGGATTGTCCGACGGGGTTTAGAAATCCCATCTTCAGACCTCGTGATGCACTCCGGCTCTGAGGCCAGAGCGGAGGTTGGGGTCATGAATCCTTGGAAGATCAAGTCTCCTCGGATGTCAGCGACATAATCCAAGTTTCCAAAACTACTCTGGTGACCTGGGGCGTAGCTGTCGATCTGCTCTAGACGGCCAAGCGAGTTGGCCCGCAGTGCGAAGCCGACGAACACAAAGATCTGACTGGGGAGGAAAATCTCCCCTAGGGCAGCATTGTTGTAGATGATTGATGGCACCATCGAACCTTCTGGTGACGATGCAGCGGAACTCTCAATGAAAGCACCAATGTCGGTGTCCGGCGGATCTCGGGTAGAGGGTCCCAAACTGTGCGTCTAGGGTCGATGGTAATAGGAGACAGGGAACAAGATGTTTACCCAGGTTCGGGCCCTCTTGATGGAGGTAATACCTTATGTCCTGCTTGATTGATCTTGATGAGTATAAGGATTACAAGAGTTGATCTACCATGAGATCGTTGTAGCTAAACCCTAGAAGTCTAGCCTGTATGATTATGATTGCCTCTACGGACTAAACCCTCCGGTTTATATAGACATCGGAGGTCCCTAGGGTCGTACAAAGTCGGTTTACAAAGGAAGGAATCTACATATCCAAACGCCAAGCTTGCCATCCATGCAAAGGAGAGTCCCATCTGAACATGGGAAGAGTCTTCTATCTTGTATCCTCACGGCCCAATAGTTCGGCCCATGTCACACAGGTCGGACGTCTGAGGACCCCTTAATCCAGGACTCCCTTAGCGCCCCCCAAGCCCAATCCGAATTGGACAACGGGTGGGGGCGCGGCCCCCCTTTCCTTCTCCCTCTCCCCTCTTTCCCCTTTCTCCCTCTCCATTGGAAGGAAGGGGTGAATCCTACTAGGAGTGGAGTCCTAGCAGGACTCCCCCCTTGATTCGCCCCTCCTAGGCCGTCCACCTCCTCCCCCTCTCCTTTATATAAGGGGGTGGGTGAGGGAGTCCTGGACTAAGGGGTCCTCTGGTGTCCGATCTATTGGATATGGGCCGGACTGATGGGCCGTAAAGATACGAAGACCAAAGACTCTACCCGTGTCCGGACATGACTCTGCTTGGCGTGGAAGGAAAGCTTGGCGATTAACTATGAAGATTCCTTTCTCTATAACCGACCCTGTGTAACCCTACATCCCTCCTGTGTCTATATAAACCAGAGGGCTAGGTCCGTAGATACATCCACATAATTATAGCCCATCTAGACTTTTAGGGTTTAGCCAGTACGATCTCGAGGTAGATCAACTCTTGTAATACTCATATTCATCAAGATCCATCAAGCATGAAGTAGGGTATTACCTCCATAGAGAGAGCCTGAACCTGGGTAAACATTGTGTCCCCTGTCTCATGTTACCATCGATCCTAGACGCACAGTTCGGGACCCCCTACTCGAGATCCACCGGTTTTGACACCGACATTGGTGCTTTCATTGAGAGTTCCATTGTGTCGTCCTTAAAAGGTTTGATGGATCCTTCAATCAACTACGATGATGGTGTCCAAGGGGAAGTCTTCCTCCCTGGAAAGATCTTCGTGTTCGGCAGCTTCGCACTACGGGCCAACTCGCTTGGCCATCTGGAGCAGATCGACAGCTACGCCCCTGGCCGTCAGGTCAGATTCGGGAGCTTGAATTACGTCGTGGATATCCACGAAGACTTGATCTTCGACGGATTCTAGAACACGGCATCCGCTCCCAGCCACCATGATGAAAATGACTTAGATCTGTCATCGGGCCATACCCAGGAAATTGCACCTGAAACCGCTCTGGCCTTAGATCTGGAGCAGGTCGCGCCATCCGAGGACAAGAAGCTGAACCCCGCCATGGAAGCCGCAGACTCCACTGCATTGGAGCCACACACGGACTTAACTTCAAGTGACATTTATGTCACTAGAGCTACGGACTCGTCTCAGGCTACATGTTTCGAACTATGTGCGTCCGTGCATGTCGAACTTGATCGGTCATCGATCGCCAAATTCAGCGCCGCGGACATCTTCCGGCACTCGCCTTTGGGTGACGTGCTAAACTTGTTAAGAGCACTATCTTTAGCGGGGGTCTCACAGCTGAATTGTGCCTGGTTCGAACCGGAGGCTGATGATGGAAAATTTCACTTCCCACCCACCGCCCACTTCATAGCCACTGTTGAAGACTTAACTGACATGCTTTATTACGGCTCCGACGACATCGACGATATGGACGATGATGCCGGAGAAGATGAGGCCCAGAACCCTTCGTTCACCGGACGCTGGTCGGCCACTTCCTCGTATGATGTATACATGGTGAATGCACCAGAGAGAATAGCGGCGATGACAAGGAAGATCCAGTTGAGGATAAACCTTCCGAGATAGAATCAAAGCGCTGACATCAGCGGCGCCGCTCTAAGTCACGTCGCAGTAAAGACAGCAACACCGGCATAGGAGAAGATAACACTCTGGAAGGTGCCGAAGGCAACGAAGACCCCGTTGACGCAGCTACTGAATAGGATGAATGGGAAGATGGGCAGGTTAGCCCTGGCAAACAGGCCACGCATGAAGACTCGGAGGACGGTAATTATCTTTCACTCTCCGAGGACGAGGCGAGCCTCGGCACCTAGGATTTC
Source organism: Triticum aestivum (assembly GCF_018294505.1). Taxonomy (NCBI): domain Eukaryota; kingdom Viridiplantae; phylum Streptophyta; class Magnoliopsida; order Poales; family Poaceae; genus Triticum; species Triticum aestivum. The sequence continues at coordinate 318,874,296 of NC_057797.1, forward strand.
ATCGTGCCTTAGGAACCTCTTGAGCAGGAGTGCTTCAAGCGCCAGCTAATAGCCACTGCAAGGAGCCTGAAAAAGAAGCAGCAGTAGCTACAAGCTAACCAAGATCTGCTCAACGATAAATGGACCGATGTCCTAGCAGCTGAAGAATACGGCCTCAAGCGCCCAACACAAAGCTAGTCGAAGCGCAAATTGCTACCTCAGTTCGACGACGAGGCGCTGGAACACATACCACTATCGTGCAATACGGCTGACCGACCACCACGTGGTCAAGATAAAATGGCAACTCAAGCCGAACACCAGCCCGCCCCGCCTCATCGCAAAGGCAGATGTAAATCAGCCAATGGCCATACATATGACCTTCGGCAGGACCTAAACAATAAAGCAAGGCATATCAGATCGATCTATGGATTGTGAGGACGCGCCCCGACACGCGACGACGGTCATCTATTCGGACGCGACAAACCTAGTCATGCGCGGGCTGAAAGCTGCACACAGACTCCATCAGAGCTACGTTGCGATATGGCCCGATATAGAGGCGCCGCACACCCTCATTGCTTCACCGACGAATTCATGGAACATGAATTCCCGGAAGGGTTCAAACCCGTGAATATAGAATCATACGATGGAACCACAGACCCCGCGGTATGGATCGAAGACTTCATTCTCCACATTCATATGGCCCACGACGATGACCTCCATGCCATTAAATACCTCCCCCTCAAACTCAAAGGTCCAGCCCGGCACTGGTTGAACAACCTGCCCGAAAATTCCATCGGCAGCTGGGAGGACTTGGAAGAAGCCTTCCTTGATAACTTCCAAGGTACATATGTTCGACCTCTAGACGCTGATGACTTAATCCATATAGTTCAACAGCCCGGAGTGATGAGGACATCAATACCATTGTTACACCCACAGCCCCTACTGCTACATATATGGGACCAATTACTAGAGCTCGCGCACGCCAATTAAATTATCAGGTACTTCCGTTTCTTGGTAATGATTCTAATGTTCATGAGAATATGATGCTGCCTAAATTGGATACATTTGTTTTGCTTACAAATGAAGGGCCTAGCTTGGAGAAGGATGAACATTGGAGCAAGAACAAGCATGGAGATGATGCCATGCGCAAGGGGAACAAGAACGGAGTTACAAGTGATGATTTCAGGACTTTGAAGCCACCATAATGGGTGCATGAAGCCATGGACGAAATATACAAGATGCCACTTCATAAATTTCGTCCCGAGGCTATTATAGGTGCTGCGTCACCTTTTTATTGGGCCAGGCCCATGTAATTTCGAAATGCATAAGTATAGGCTATTTTTAGAGTCCGTGTGTGTGGGGAAACAAGAGATAGGGTTGATTTCGGACCACTCCACCAAGGGCCACGAAATTCCCCCTCTCTTCCTCCATATATACAGCCCTTAGGGCACCGTTTAGATTTTGGGTTTTGTTTAGATTAAAAGTTCGCCATAGCTGCAACTTTGCGTACTTCGTTTGTGTTCAACGACCAGACAAAGGCGTCACAGAACCCCACCTTGATCAATAAAGCTTTCATCTTATATTCGCAATATCCAGATTGCAATCTTGGTTTCTTGCTTGTTCTTCGTTTGCTCGCAGGAAACAGACCCTCGTGGTCAGGTTGATCGTGCTCCGGCGTGGTCAATAACCTCTCGGAGTTGGTTTAGAGATTGCTAAGGCACGACGTCCTCGCACGTTCGTAGTCGGATCGTCAAAGTCGACTTCCACCAAAGCGATATCCATCTTCTCATCGAAAGACGGGACACCTTTGCCTCTATCAAGTGGTATCAGATTTCCAGGTTGCTCGGTGAGATTTTACAGTTTTTCGTAGTTTAGATCGAGTCTGTTCTTCATACCTATAGTCCACGAAAAAGCCAAAAAAAAATTAGGGTTAGTTCATCCCATCCGAACCAATCTGAGCCTTGCATAATCTTTTCTATATTTGCTTTGTTGAATTTGCGGTTGCATCGTCGTGTCCAGTTGCTGGTCTTAGCGTCTAGTCTTTTAGAGTTTTGAGTTCTGTTCACAGGTTGTCACGTCGCCGCTGCCATATATCACCACCGCATCATCATCGTCGCTATTGCCATATACAACCACCACATATTCACCGTCAATCCGAATCCATATACGCCACCACATATCCACCACCATCACGCCAATCCGAGTTCACCTGCAACATATATCCGCCACCTGTCCGTGTTCCACCAGATTCATCTTCGCCACCAGTCCGAGTTCCACCAGATTCATCTCCGCCACCAGTCCTAGTCCGAGTCCAGTAATTGTTGCATTGTTCTCGATTGCTAGATCACGCGATACTCCGAGTCGTGACAGAGAAGGACTCCCCAACTTCCGAGCCATCCGCAGAACAAAAATAGTTCCAATTTCAAAAAAAAACTAAGTCTGGAAAATTCTGGCTAGGCAGTTTTTAGACCATTTGTAGACTTTTTCGAAAAAAAATTGTTGCGGAGCAAAAAAAAAGAGGAACAAAGAAGTGCAAAAAAAAGAGAAAAAAAATTTCAGAGTGTGCTCCTCCCTTGTTTACGTGCCGCGCCGTGATTTTGTTGGTGTTCTAGGCTCGCGTCTCTAGCACAGTCTAGCCTAGGACCAACACAGTACCGTCGTTGAGCGTTTATTCAACTTTGCATCTCTGAATTGATTATTGTTGACCCTTTTTGCTACCATATTATAAGCCTTCCCAGCTCCACATACATCTACGTCGTGCGTTTGACTCTCCCTGGTAATCGCTCTATCCAAGCTTTGAGAGTTTTGACTACAATGGTTGCCGATCACCGCCTGCTGCTGGGTAAGAACTGGTAAGAACTTGAGTTTTGCTTGACGGGTTTGTGACACCCACCACCACCACTTGTTCGTAGTCTGTAGGATCATATTCTTGTGTGTTTCTATTGCTGCTAACCATGCCAGGATCACAAGCCGACGAGATTGACTGGGAGAATTTATCGAACAAGGAGCTTCATGATAAGTTTCAGCAAATGATGACTGAACAGGTGCAAGATGTGCTGAACAATTTTGAAGAGCCCATGGAGAAGATCACTGGCCTTGAGAAGACGTTCGAAACAAAGCTCGATAACAAGTTTAATGAATTGCTCGCGCGTCTTCCACCACCACCACCCGCTACACCTAACGCACCTCTCCAACAACAACAACAACGACTACCTCCACGTCGCAAAACAGACCTCCGCCGAGCAAGCCGTGTTCCTCTTGAGTTTGGCCAAATTGTTGGTGCTGCTGTTGATACTTCTGTGGCTCCTGCTGCTGATGCGGAGGAGGATGATTATGTGGGAGATTATGAGGATGAGGTTGATCAAAATCAGCACTACGTGCAGCCACCTGTACCACCACCAGCAGGTCGACCTCAGGTATATATTCGTAATGGTAGGCCTGCACCACCACCTCAGGTATGAGATGATGTCCATATTCCTAAACTGAAATTGAATATTCCACCATTTGAGGGTAGATATGTTCCTGATATATATCTTACTTGGGAGTTAGAAACTGAACAACGATTTACATGTTTACAATATCCTGAGGAGAGACGAGTTGCTGCTGCTGTTTGTGCTTTCACTAGTTTTGCATGTGTATGGTGGTCTGAACAATGTAGATTATATCCTATTCCAACTACTTGGGCTGCTTTGAAAACTGCTATGCGTACGCGTTGGGTTCCACCATATTATCAACGTGAATTGCTTCAAAAATTGCAGCGTTTAAGACAAGGGAAAAATTCTGTAGAAGAATATTATCAGGAATTACAAACTGGCATGATTAGATGTGGTATTGTTGAGGAGAATGAAGCTATGCTTGCACGTTTTCTGGGTGGATTAAATAGAGAGATTCAGACCATTCTAGACTATAAGGAGTATACTAATATCACTCGTTTATTCCATCTTGCTTGTAAAGCTGAACGTGAAGTGCAGGATCGACAAGCATTGGGGCGAACTAACTTTTCTGCAGGCCGACCTTCATCATGGACACCACGTGCATCTTCTACTTCAACTGCACCAGCACCTCCATCCGGTGCCACCTCCAGCCGTGATACAAGAAAACAGGCACAACCACCATTATCTGCCAAGAGCGCACCTGCGGGGCCTGCACAACGTTCTTCTTCTTCCATGGCATCAACAGGGCACACAAGTGATATTATTTGTCGTCGTTGTAAGGGAGGAGGTCATTATGCGAGAGAATGCAAATCTCCGCGTGTGATGATTGCTACCGCAGATGGTGGATATGAGTCTGCTAGTGACTATGATGAGGAGACTTTGGCTCTTATTACACGTGAAGAACATGGTGGAGATGATTCTGATCATGAGACACAATACATGGCTCCTGAAGACGCTGACATGTATGAATGTTTAGTTGCTCAACGTGTTTTGAGTGTGCAGATCACACAAGCTGAGCAAAATCAGAGGCACAATTTGTTCCATACCAAGGGAGTTGTGAAGGAACGTTCTATGCGCGTCATCATAGAAGGAGGGAGCTGCAACAACTTGGCTAGCATGGAGATGGTGGAGAAGCTTTCCCTCACCAAAGACCACATCCACATCCTTACTACATCCAATGGTTCAACAACAGCGGCAAGGTTAAGGTAACACGTACTGTTCGTGTGCATTTTAGTATCTCTACATATGCTGATTATGTTGATTGTGATGTGGTACCTATGCAAGCATGTTCCTTATTACTTGGTAGACCATGGCAATTTGATAAAAATTCTGTACACCATGGTAGAAACAATCACTCTACTCTTGTTCATAACGATAAAAATATTACTTTGCTTCCTATGACTCCTGATTCCATTTTGAAAGATGATATTAATAGAGCTAATAAAGCAAAAGAGGAGACGAATAAGAGTGAATATCAGATTGTGGCAAAAGAATTTGAGCAACAAATGAAGCCTAATAATAAACCATCTAGTGTTGCTTCTGAAATTAAATTGAAAAGTGCATGTTTATTTGCCACCAAATCTGATATTGATGAGCTAGATTTCAGCAAATCTGTTTGCTATGCTTTTGTGTGCAAAGAGGCATTATTTTCATTCGAGGACGTGCCTTCCTCTTTGCCTCCTGCTGTCACTAACATTTTGCAGGAGTTCACTGACGTCTTTCCACAAGACGTGCCACCGGGATTACCGCCTATTCGAGGGATTGAGCATCAGATTGACTTAATTCCCGGTGCTTCACTGCCAAACCATGCACCATACCGTACCAATCCAGAGGAGACGAAGGAGATTATGCGTCAAGTACAAGAGCTTCTCGACAAAGGTTATATACACGAATCCCTTAGTCCTTGTGCTGTTCCTATTATTCTAGTGCCGAAAAAGGATGGTACATCACGTATGTGTGTTGATTGTAGAGGCATTAATAATATTACTATTCGTTATCGTCATCCCATTCCTAGGCTAGATGATATGCTTGATGAATTGAGTGGCTCTACAATATTCTCCAAAGTTGATTTGCGTAGTGGATACCATCAAATTCGTATGAAATTGGGAGATGAATGGAAAACAGCATTCAAAACTAAGTTTGGATTATATGAGTGGTTAGTCATGCCTTTTGGGTTAACTAATGCACCTAGTACTTTCATGAGATTAATGAACGAAGTTTTACGTGCTTTCATTGGACGATTTGTGGTAGTTTACTTTGATGACATATTGATTTATAGCAGATCTTTGGAAGAACATTTGGAACATTTACGTGCTGTTTTTATTGCTCTACGTGATGTACGTTTGTTTGGTAACCTTGGGAAGTGCACCTTTTGCACCGACCGAGTATCTTTTCTTGGCTATGTTGTTACTCCACAGGGAATTGAAGTTGATAAAGCCAAGATTGAAGCTATTGAGAGTTGGCCGCAACCCAAAACGGTCACACAAGTGAGGAGTTTTCTTGGCCTCGCTGGATTCTATAGGCGTTTTGTGAGAGATTTCAGCACCATTGCTGCACCTCTCAATGAGCTTACAAAGAAAGATGTGCCTTTTCTTTGGGGTACCGCACAGGAAGAAGCCTTCTCGGTATTGAAAGATAAGTTGACACATGCTCCTTTACTCCAACTTCCTGATTTTAATAAGACTTTTGAGCTTGAATGTGATGCTAGTGGAATTGGATTAGGCGGTGTGTTATTACAAGATGGCAAACCTGTTGCATACTTTTCTGAAAAATTGAGTGGGCCTAGTCTGAATTATTCTACTTATGATAAAGAATTATATGCTCTTGTTCGGACTTTAGAAACATGGCAACATTATTTATGGCCCAAAGAATTTGTTATACATTCTGATCATGAATCTTTGAAACATATTAAAAGTCAAGCTAAACTGAATCGTAGACATGCTAAATGGGTTGAATTCATTGAGACTTTTCCTTATGTCATTAAACACAAGAAGGGAAAAGAAAATGTTATTGCTGATGCATTGTCTCGCCGCTATACTATGCTTTCACAACTTGACTTCAAAATATTTGGTTTGGAGACCATCAAAGATCAATATGTGCATGATGCTGATTTTAAAGATGTAATGCAGAATTGTAAAGAAGGAAGAATGTGGAACAAGTTCGTCGTTAACGATGGATTTGTGTTTCGTGCTAACAAGCTATGCATTCCAGCTAGCTCCGTTCGTCTTTTGTTGTTGCAGGAGGCGCATGGAGGAGGATTAATGGGACACTTTGGCGTGAAGAAGACGGAGGACGTACTTGCTACACATTTCTTTTGGCCAAAGATGAGACAGGATGTTGAGCGTTTTATTGCTCGATGCACTACATGTCAAAAAGCTAAGTCACGACTCAATCCTCATGGTTTATATATGCCTTTGCCTGTACCTAGTGTTCCTTGGGAGGATATATCTATGGACTTTGTTTTAGGTTTACCTCGAACAAAGAAGGGGAGGGAGAGCATATTTGTTGTCGTGGATAGATTCTCGAAAATGGCACACTTTATACAATGTCATAAAAGCGATGATGTTGTTAATGTTGCTGATTTGTTCTTTCGTGAAATTATTCGCTTGCATGGTGTGCCAAATACTATTGTTTCAGATCGTGATACTAAATTTCTTAGCCACTTTTGGAGATGTTTATGGGCTAAGTTGGGGACTAAACTGCTTTTTAGTACTACTTGTCACCCCCAAACTGATGGACAAACTGAAGTAGTCAATAGAATGTTGTCTACTATGCTTAGGGCTATTTTGAAGAATAATAAGAAAATGTGGGAGGAATGCTTGCCTCGTATTGAATTTGCTTATAATCGTTCATTGCATTCTACTACTAAGATGTGCCCTTTTGAAGTTGTGTATGGTTTCCTACCTCGTGCACCTATTGATTTGTTGCCTCTTCCATCTTCAGAGAAGGTTAATTTTGATGCTAAACAACGTGCTGAATTGATTTTAAAAATGCATGAGTTAACTAAGGAAAACATTGAGCGTATGAATGCTAAATATAAACTTGCTGGAGATAAGGGTAGAAAACATGTTGTGTTTGCACCTGGAGATCTTGTTTGGTTACATTTGCGTAAGGATAGATTTCCTGATTTGCACAAATCAAAGCTAATGCCACGTGCTGATGGTCCCTTTAAGGTGTTAGAGAAAATAAATGATAATGCATATAAACTTGAGCTGCCTGCAGATTTTGGGGTTAGTCCCACTTTTAACAATGCAGATTTGAAGCCTTATTTGGGTGAGGAAGATGAGTTTCCGTCGAGGACGACTTCATTTCAAGAAGGGGAGGATGATGAGGACATCAATACCATTGTTACACCCACAGCCCCTACTGCTACATATATGGGACCAATTACTAGAGTTCGCGCACGCCAATTAAATTATCAGGTACTTTCGTTTCTTGGTAATGATTCTAATGTTCATGAGAATATGATGCTGCCTAAATTGGATACATTTGTTTTGCTTACAAATGAAGGGCCTAGCTTGGAGAAGGATGAACATTGGAGCAAGAAATAGCATGGAGATGATGCCATGCGCAAGGGGAACAAGAACGGAGTTACAAGTGATGATTTCAGGACTTTGAAGCCACCATAATGGGTGCATGAAGCCATGGACGAAATATACAAGATACCACTTCATAAATTTCGTCCTGAGGCTATTATAGGTGCTGCGTCACCTTTTTATTGGGCCAGGCCCATGTAATTTCGAAATACATAAGTATAGGCTATTTTTAGAGTCCGTGTGTGTGGGGAAACAAGAGATAGGGTTGATTTCGGACCCCTCCACCAAGGGCCACGAAATTCCCCCTCTCTTCCTCCATATATACAGCCCTTAAGGCACCGTTTAGACTTTGGGTTTTGTTTAGATTAAAAGTTCGCCATAGCTGCAACTTCGTGAACTTCGTTTGTGTTCAACGACCAGACAAAGGCGTCACAGAACCCGACCTTGATCAATCAAGCTTTCATCTTATATTCACAATATCCAGATTGCAATCTTAGTTTCTTGCTTGTTCTTCGTTTGCTCGCAGGAAACAGACCCTCGTGGTCAGGTTGATCGTGCTCCGGCATGGTCAATAACCTCTCGGAGTTGGTTTAGCGATTGCTAAGGCGCGACGTCCTCGCACGTTCGTAGTCGGATCGTCAAAGTCGACTTCCACCAAAGCGATATCCATCATCTCATCGAAAGACGGGACACCTTTGCCTCTATCACGGAGAGTCCGCCAGGAAATTCTGCACTAGGTTCTTAACTAATAAGAACCAGATCGTCGACTGTCCAGATGCCGAAGCCCTAGCGCCCTTTAAACACAACATCCGCGACGAATGGCTCGCCCATCACCTCAGCCAAGAGAAACCAAAGTCCATGGCGGTCCTCACGGCACTCATGACCCGCTTTTGTGCGGGCGAGGATAGTTGGCTGGCCCGCAGCAAAAACAATGCAAGCGAAGCCAGTACCCCTGAAGCTAAAAATAGCAACGACAAGTCTTGACGCAACAGATACAAGCGTCAAAACAACAATGACAACACTGACGATACGGCGGTCAATGCCGGATTCAGTGGATCTAAGTCCGGTCAGTGGAAGAAGCCGTTCAAAAAGAACAATTTAGGCCCATCTAACTTGGACCGCATACTTGATCGTCTGTGCCAGATTCATGGCACCCCAGACAAACCACCCAATCATACCAATAGAGATTGTTGGGTTTTTAAACAGCCCGGCAAGTTAAATGCCAAAAACAAGGATAAGGGATCACAATGCGAAGACGACGATAAGGAGCCTCGGCCGCCGAACACAGGGGGACAGAAGAAGTTTCCCCCTCAGGTCAAAACGGTGAACATGATATACGCTACCCACATCCCTAAGAGGGAGCGCAAGCACGCGCTCAGGGACGTCTACACGATAGAGCCAGTCGCCCCAAAATTTAATCCATGGTCGTCATGCCCGATCACTTTTGATCACCGGGATCATCCGACCAGTATTCATCACGGCGGTTCAGCCGCACTGGTCCTGGACCCAATAATTGATGGGTGCCACCTGACGCGTGTCTTGATGGACGGTGGAAGCAGCCTCAACTTTCTCTATCTGGATAGAATGCGCAAAATGGGCATTAACCCATCACAGATCAAGCCCACAAAGACTACCTTTAAGGGAGTCATACCGGACGTAGAGGCTCGCTGCATGGGCTCAATCACACTGAGGTTTCCTTCGGATCTCCGGACAACTTCCGAAGTGAGGAGTTAATCTTTGATATCATCCCCTTTCGCAGCGGCTACCATGCACTGCTCAGACGAACCACATTTGCTCGATTAGATGCGGTGCCACACTACGCTTATCTCAAGCTCAAGATGCCCGGACCACGCGGCGTCATAACAGTCAATGGAAACACGGAACGCTCCCTCCGCACCGAGGAGCACATCGCTGCCTTAGCGGCAGAGGTACAGGACGGTGCTTTCATGCAGAACCTTAATGCGGCGACCGATCCCCCGGACACTGTCAAGAGAGTCTGAACCATTCTGCAGAAGGACAACTCGGCTCATCAAGAGCTCGACTAGCAATTTGGCCTCCGTCCCAGTCCTGACCAAGTGGCGGCAATTGTAGCGCGCGTACATAATTACGCACTAAAAGTACCATGGACATGGATGGAGGCGTAATCAGCTTGTGATCTGCAATACGGCTTGATCGCCCCGGACACACATAATTTCACTATTTCATTTTCTTTTCTTTTTCTTCCTTTTTTACAGGCCTTTCTGGCGGCTTGACCATTGAGGGAGTCCTGGATTAGGGGGTCTCCGGACAGCCGGACTATATCGTTTGGCCGGACTATTGGACTATGAAGATACAAGATTGAAGACTTCCTCCCGTGTCCGGATGGGACTCTACTTGGCGTGGAAGGCAAGCTAGGCAATACGGATATGTATATCTCCTCCCTTGTAACCGACTTTGTGTAACCCTGGCCCCCTCCGGTGTCTATATAAACCGGAGGGTTTTTAGTCAGTAGGACAACAGACAATCATACCATAGGCTAGCTTCTAGGGTTTAGCCTCTACGATCTTGTGGTAGATCAACTCTTGTAATACTCATATCATCAAGAACAATCAAGCAGGACGTAGGGTATTACCTCCATCAAGAGGGCCCGAACCTGGGTAAACATCGTGTCCCTTGCCTCCTGTTACCATCCGCCTTAGACGCATACTTAGGGACCCCCTACCTGAGATCCGCCGGTTTTGACACCGACATTGGTGCTTTCATTGAGAGTTCCACTATGTCATCATCATAAGGGGGGATGGCCCGTCTCGTTGTCAAGGACAACATCACTTCTGGGGGAGCCCTGGCTGTAGGCCAAACTCTCCAACTAGGCGTCTTTGTCATGACCGCCCGCTCGGCCATTGCGCCGATGATGACTTCTCGGGTCATCGAAAATAGCCTCCACATCGGCTCAAAATTCGCCGAGCAGATGGACCTCATGGAGCTTTCCTCTTTGAACGGACTCTTGGATTGCATTGCCGCTCTGGGAGTCGCTACGAACTACGATTGGATCGGGCTTAAACCCGACCAATGGGAGATTAACTCTCCGACGGTCACCCATCAAATAGCGGTGGTGGAGGAGCAACGCGGCGGTTCTCTCTCTAACCTGAGGACGAACTATGTCTGGATTCCCGAGCTCTCCGAGCCGGATACCTGCTCACGGGAGGACATCGCCCTAACCCTGAACCAAGAACCAGGTCGCATACCGAACCCGCGGAGCAATATCCCGGAGCCCGAACTTCCAAGATCGGAAACTCCCCTGCCCCCAGATCTCAGATTGGGTCAAGGTCTGGACTTAAATCCACCCACCCACCCAGATACAAACGATATTTCCCACATTAGGCAAGCACCCCAAGAGACAGTACATCACTATTGGGCCAGATTCCTCCTTGTAATGAACAAGGTCAAGGACTGTCGCGAGGAAGACGTAATTTTGTTCTTTTGCAACAATTGCACGGACATGGGAATCCTTAACGCCATAAGTCGTCGTGAAATAGCACACTTTGCTGACTTGGCAGCCATGGTACAGAAATACTGTGCGATGGAAAGCGCCTGGAAAACCCAAACACAATTTTGGGACAATCCGGCTCTGACAAAATCCCCAGTCCGAATTAAAAGGGTGCACTCTCATAAGTCGCCCGACTCAATTACAAAGAAGCAAAAGCCCACTACAGGGCGTGGAACCATATTGGAGGGATGGCTTAACGGACCCTGTAAAATTCATAGCACGGCAGACACCATACCAACACATAGTCGTAGAGCATGTTGGGTACTCCGGCAGGTGGCCAAGAGCGGTGAGGATCTCCTCATCCAAAACACCCCAGAACACCCTCCCACAGATAACAATACAGTATTAACAGTCTTCGAGACCTTCGCCTCAAATAATAGGCGTAAGCAAGCACTCCGCAGCCTTGCCGAAGTCTGCCACGTAGCAGCAATAAATCCATGGAGCGACACGGACATTACTTTCAATGCCAGTGACGAACCTAAATTCCAAACAGCCCGAGCACCAGCCGCTCTGGTCCTCTGTCCAATTGTGGACGGCTTTCAGCTCACTAAAGTGCTCATGGACGGCGGTAGCGGATTAAACCTCATTTATGAGGAAACTCTTCAAAAAATGGAAGTAGACAGCAATCATATTGAGCAAAGCACCACGACCTTCCGAGGAATCATCCCTAGTCGGGAGGCACATTGCGCCGGGAAAATCACACTAGATGTGGTATTCGGCACTTCGGAGAATTACAGGTCCGAAGAAATCACATTCCAAGTGGCCCCGTTTAGTAGAGGATACCACGCACTTCTAGGGCGGGAGGCATTCACGATTTTTCAAGCCATACCCCATTACGGGTACATGAAGCTCAAAATGCCCGGACCTAATGGAATCATCACTTTAGCTAGTGATCCGGACATAGCACTCCGCGCCGAGAACAACACGGCCGCACTGGCCCTCGAGGCATTATCGGAAGCCCTTGTGGCGGAGGAGTTAACTGTGCTACGCTCCACAGTGGACAGGGACGACGTTATACTAGACAAAAGATCCAAGTCCACCTCCTTTAAACCAGTGGATGAAATAGTCAAATTCCAAGTCCATCCAACGGACCCCACAAAAACAACGTCCATTGGGGCACAGTTAAACCCCGCCATAGACACCGCACTACGGGAGTTCCTGCACGAGAATTGGGACATATTCGCCTGGCATCCTTCAGACATGCCAGGAATCCCACGCAGGCTGGCCGAGCATAGACTTAACATACTAAAAGGGTTCAGGCCGGTCAAGCAGACTCTTCGGCGTTTCTCCGAACCTAAGCGACAAGCCATGGGAGTGGAGCTAGCGAAATTACTAGAGGCCGGATTCCTTAGAGAAATAAAGCATCCGGACTGGCTAGCCAACCTGGTGATGGTGCCAAAGAAGGACAAATCCTGGCGCCTATGCGTCGACTTCAAGGACCTTAATAAGGCTTGCCCAAAGGATCCCTTCCCCCTCCCTCGCATCGATCAAATCATTGACGCTACCGCAGGACACGACTCATTGTGCTTCCTCGACGCATACTCCGGTTACCACCAAATTAAGATGGTGGAGTCCGACCAAGCCGCAACGGCATTTATCACTCCATACGGCCCCTCTTGTTTCAACACAATGCCCTTCGGCTCAAAAATGCCAGCGCAACGTATCAACGCATGACTCAGACATACCTGGAAAAGCATATCGGCAAAACAGTGGAGGCATACGTCGACGATGTGGTCGTTAAAACTAGACACGTCGAATCCTTAATAGATGACTTGAGGCTCACGTTCGACAATATCCAAACATACGACATTAAGCTCAATCTGGAAAAATGTGTTTTCGGCGTACCCGCCGGAAAGCTCCTGGGCTTTATCGTCTCCAGTAGAGGAATTGAAGCAAATACAGCCAAAATCCGGGCTCTGTCATAGTTGGCCATCCCAACTTACCTCAAGCAAATCCAGAAGACTAGATGTGTGGCGGCTTTAAGCCGCTTTATCTCCCGACTAGGAGAAAAGGCACTACCCCTTTATCGCCTTCTTCGGCGCACCGAACACTTCGAGTGGACGGACGCAACCACGACCGGACTGGAAGAAATAAAAGCCATCCTGGCCACCAACCCAATGTTGGCCGCGCCAACTATTGGTGAACCAATGCTATTATATATAGCGGCAACTCACGAAGTTGTAAGCGCAGTGCTCGTCGTCGAACGAGAGATGGGCGGACATAAATTCCCACTTCAAAAGCCGGTATACCATGTATCCCCGTCATCACTCCATGCAAATTACGGTACCCGCATTATCAAAAGATAGCATACGCGGTATTCATGGCAACCCGGAAATTACGACACTACTTTCAAGAGTGTTCAATTACGGTGGCCTCCGAAGTACCACTCAACGACATAATAAACAACCGCGATGCCACGGGTCAGATTGCCAAATGGGCTATCGAGCTCCTCTCGTTCGACATAACATATAAACCACAGCGAGCCATTAAGTTGCAAGTACTGGCCGATTTCGTAGCCGAATGGACAGAAGCCGAACTCTATAAAGAGTAAGGCGCGTACTCCAATTGGATCATGCACTTTGACGGCTCTAAAATGCTGGCTGGTCTGGGGGCTGGCGTCGTCCTGACGTCCCCCACAGGAGATACAATGCAATACGTACTCCAAGTACTATATACATACTCCAATAACGCAGCCGAATACGAGGCCCTATTACATGGTCTCCGGATGGCAGTCTCCATGGGCATTCAACGCCTGGAGGTGCGTGGGGACTCAAACCTCGCAATACCCAAATAAATGGAGACATCGATGCCAAGGATCCGAAAATGGCGGCATATCGCAACGCCATCCTCAAAATGTCAGCTCGGTTCGAGGGGCTTGAATTCCAGCATGTGGCTCGAGAAAACAACTAGGGGGCGGACATCCTCGCCCGTATCGGCGCTAAATGCGACCCTATCCCACCGAACATTTTCCTGGAAAAACAGTTTAAACCATCCGTCGTATGGGAAGGGGACACCGGCAACAATAGTTCGGACCTGACCACAACCCCAGATACCGAACACTCTGGCACAATCGGAGGCTCTGCCATCGAAAGAACACCTTCAGCCCACGTAATAATGGCCGTTATCGCCCCGTGGACAGAACCATTCCTGGCCTACCTAACCAGGAAGGAACTACCCAAGGCCAAAATGAGGCATGCTGCATAGTGCGGCGATCTAAATCCTACAGGGTCCACGAGGGAGAGCTTTATAAGAAAAGCACTACCGGAGTCCTTCAAAGGTGCATCTCCGAAGAGGAAGGGTGGAAGCTTTTGGCAGAAATCCATGCACGACTCGGCGGCCATCACGCCGCAGCCCGGGCCCTTGTAAGCAAGGCCTTCCATACAGGTTTTTATTGGCTGACGGCCGGGCAGATGCGCAACATCTGGTTTAGCATTGCGTTGGTTGCCAGCTATTTGCAAATCAAAGCCATATGCCGCCTACCGCTCTCCAAACAATCCCCATTACTTGGCCCTTTGCGGTCTGGGGGCTTGATATGGTCGGACCCCTTAAAGGGGGAACCCATAACAAAAAATACTTACTGGTCATGGTGGATAAATTCACCAAATGGATAGAAGCCAAACCTGTCAAAACGACTGAATTTGGACCGATGATAGACTTCATATCCGGGGTCGTACACCGTTATGGCATCCCCACAGCATCATCACTGACAACGGCACGAACTTTACAGCCGACGAGGTGAAACTTTGGTGCAACAACATGGTCATCAAGCTCGGTTATGCTTCTGCCTATCACCCGCAAACTAATGGTCAAGTCGAGCGAGCGAATGGTCTTATCATGAGCGGCATTAAACCAGATTAGTGTGGTCCTTAAAGGAGTCAAACACGCACTCGGTAGAGGAGCTCGACTCCATACTATGGGGGTTGCGGACCACGCTGAATCGCAGAACCGGATACACACCGTTCTTCATGGTGTACGGCGCAGAGGCGGTTCTGCCTTGCGACATAATTCATGACTCACCTCAAGTGCGCATGTACGAAGAAAAAGAGGCCGAGATCGATCGGCAAGACAGTTTGGACGCCCTGGAGGAGGAGCGCGACGTGACAAAGGCTTGTTCCGCATTCTATCAGCAACAGGCTCAAAGGTATCAAAGCAGAGAAGTACGGGCAAAACCTATAACGTCGGCGAACTAGTTCTACGCCTGCCGGAGAAGAAAAAGAACAAGCTCAAGCCCAAATGGGAGGGTCCCTTCATTGTTGACCAGGTTCTAACCAGTGGAGCATACCGTCTGCGGGATGCATCGGATAATCGTCTCGAGCCAAACCCATGGAATGCAGCCAGACTCTGAAGATTTTACACCTAGCGCCGGACTCTATGTTTGTCTCCTAACCTCTGTCAATTTTTTGCATATCTGTCTTTTCTCTCTTTCTCCCTTTTTACTCTCTTCAAGGCCCTTGAAGGCTATACTTGTGTCCTAGTTACACAATCTTGACACGCTAAACGCGCTCATTATACCTGGGGGCTTCTTATACAGAAGCTTAATCTAACTATTTTTCTGGGCTTTACGTCCCATACATGTGTTATTATTCCGCATGTACCTTTTTCGCCATTATATCCATCGATATGACTTAAGTTTTGGCCAAGCTGGGTTGCCTGGCTCTTGTATTTATTCCCTACGTTCCCGTTAATTCAGGTAGGGCATAAGGGGAGCACCTCTGCGATTGTTACTGCTGGGTCAGCCGGATGTGTACCTCAGACTGGGTGAAGCCGAAAGCTAGCGTTCTTAAGGAAATATTCGGTCGGTGAATAAAAGATGACTTTTATCTAATTCGAAACATGCCCCCATATGTTTATATCCTGCGTCCCTTTTCGCAGTTCTGACATGCACATTAGGGCATGCGTACCCAGGGAGGAACCCTTAACGGAACTATTCTCCCTGGAAGATGTTTCTTACTACCCATGTAATATAACATAACTAGTTGGGTAGTTGTCTGTTCAAGCACTTATGACCCCTACGCCTGGTCTCCATGCATGCCCGGTTTTTACATAACCGAGCGGGTATTCGGATACACTCCGCACTGTCGGGTCCAGAGGTCGAAGCAAAAAGGTCTGCCATGACAAATGATTTACAATCCGGCTAGGGACATTACATATGTCACTTGAACTACACAGTCGCTAAGACTGATTCAATTCTTCTTCTATACCATCCAACAGGTTGTCTAGCCTACAATTCTGTTGGGAATACTTTGTGGCTAATTCTTCTTGATCATACACTAAATTGACGGGGATCTCTTTTCCATCGGGCCCCACAGGTCCAACCTCGGCCATGTGGTTTGGGTCCGCTTTGGTATATCGTGTCTTCACCATAGCCCAGGCTTCCCTTGCACCTTGTCGGCAGGCTAATATCTTCCATAATCGGAAGCGCCGCCGTGCTCCCTTGAGCTTCTCTATAAGCTCCCCCATGCCTCCTGGCGGGGACGCGGATGGCCACAAGGCTTGGGCAATGCCCTGCATCACCTGCCGAACTTGCTCGTGCAGTTGTGAGAGCTTTGGTAGAAGATCACCTGAAGACCCGGGCATCTCCTCCGCGGGATGACCCGTCAGCATACCTGCAGACATAATGCTATTAGCCGGCTTCTTCACTGAACTCCTTTGGTTCGTTCAAGCACTTACTAAAAATGTCGCGCTGAAGCCGTTTATTCTCCTTCATGGAGTCCGCAAGCTGGGCTCGGACATCTTTTAGTTCCATGCCCAACCGGATATTGGCGTCTTGGAGATCATTTTTTCTCCTGCCTGACTCGCGTCAGCACGCGCTCGCCAGCATTTCACTGTCGATCATCATGTGCCGCATCCGCCTCCACGACCTCTGAATTCACTCCGGGGCCACCTGCAACATCTATTGTTAGGTTTGCATACATGCCGCATATTACCTGGTACCCGTATTCCTTGCAATAGATACAAGTGTTACCAGGGGGACCCTTCTCGGACACCTTCAACGCGGCAACAGCGGCCCCTAGCTGGGCCTTGCACTCATCCAGCTCTTGAGACAATTGGGAATTCTTCTCTGTAAGAACCTGCACAAATAATGATCCTTAAACTAGTTGTGTCAACTGTTTCAAGTCTCAGGGGCTGCTGATACATATAATCGTCAGATTTCCTTACCCGTATATCCCTTACATACTGCTTCGTGGCTCTGGCTAGACCATTTTGAGCATCACGGATGTACGCGTCTCTGGAATTGAAGGCATCAAATGCCTCTGGTGAGAGACAAGCGTCACGGAGTACGGCTCGGCGATGTCTGTGATTCATGGCGCTCTCCACTTCGGAATTTGTAGTGGATAGTCCGTCCGCATCCTCTGTAGGAGGATCATCCCGCGTCTGCCCCACATTAGCCTCCGCCTCCATGTCCGGCCCTGGAGCCCGACTAGTCGAGGCGTGATCGGCAGCCTCTCCGGATATAGTCCGGCGAGCGTTTTTTCTGCTAAGAAACATGGACGTCGTATATTTTAAGTAAGACGACAACCATGAAGTGAGGTTTTGCGTCATACCTCTGTGTCGGTGTCTCCGTCCTGACCGCCTTCCTTTTTGGACTACCCGGCTTCGGTGCCTCTTGTTGGCGAGTTGCTGTGGGTTCGGCCCGGCGTCCCGAATGCCTTTCCTGTAAAACACCATATGTGTACGGTAGGCAAAGTGCATAAAAGGGGATCCTTTTTGGGAGTTGGGACTTTTGGTTTTTCTTACGTGTGACGCAAGGAGTAGTCCGGGATAGTCAACCGTTATGGCCACCATGGCATCATCACAGCTCAATTGGTAGAATTGCCTGTCTATCAGCTCCATGAATATGTCCAGATCCTCTTCGAGTCTAGGATCGAGGGCCCGGCCAGGGTCCTCTGGTTGTGGAGGTGGGAAGTCGACCTCCCTTATAGATTTTCGCAGTTCCTGCCGTGAAATGGCAAGAGGAGTATCTACGACGAAGAATGCGGGAAGGATGGGAGTAAAGAGGTACAACTCACCCAGCTTGGAGGGTTGTACATGGGGAATCCATCCGGTGGCTTGATACGGATGAACTCCTCTTCCTCTCGCTTAAACAACTCGGACATATTTTTTGCTAAAGCAGCAGCGGAGTCTGGTCCATTACGCCCGCAACGGGTGGCATCATCTTCCCCATTAAAACACCATAGGGGGTGCCCTCGATATTGAAGTGGCTGCACTCCCCACATTATGCATATTGACATAACCTCGATTATTGTCAATCCTGATTGAGCCAGCGCTTTAATCCGGTTCATCAGGTAAAGGACTTCTCCGTTGTCTTCCTCCTGGGGGCTCCGTGGACGCTAGCTTCGGTGTTTCTTCAGAGGAGCATTGTTGATCTCAGGAAGAACCCGCTGAACAGGGTTTGGAAGGGGGGCGTCCTCCATGTAAAACTACTCCGAAGGCCAATCTTCGGACGTCCTCTTCGGAGTACCGGACAGGTATCCGGTCTCGGTGATGCGCCATATTTCTGCTCCGCCCACCTGATAAAGTGACCCCTTCTCTGTGCGGGGCACCAGGCAAAATAACCTTTTCCACAGCTCAAAATGAGCCTTGCAGCCCAGAAATAGCTCACAAAGGGCAACATAACCGGCGATGTGTAATATGGAAGCAGGGGTGAAATTATGCACTTGGAGGCCATAAAACTCCAGGAGCCCACGGAGGAACATATGAATTGGAAACCGAGTCCACTTAGTAAGTAAGGGACAAGGCATACCCATTCCCCCTTAGAGGGACTGGGGAAGCTCTCCGCTTGCTCCCCGCCATTATAGGTAGCGAGCCCAGCTCGGACAGGGACCATATACGCTGGAGGGAGAAATCCCTGGGTCTGCAACTCTACTAATCGGCTGTGCGGGACGGAACACCTCTCCCAATCATCGGGCTTAGGGCTACGGGGGCGGGAGGAGGAGCTGCGGTGGCCGGCCATGATGGAATGGATTTTTCCAAGCGTGCTCCGATGGGTTCTCACCGTGGGAGGATGGTGTGGATTGGATCTAAGAATCCCCATCCCTTTAATAGACGATTCATTTACCTGGCTAGGGTGGCAAATGTAAAAACGCCTTGGCTCCTCGCATTCACTCGATGCATGGAAGATGGCCCTTATTGGGCGCAGAGGCCAAGAAGTCCAACATTTATGGGAGCCAGACACTACTTAGCAGATATTCCGGATTTGGAGAAGAACCCGCCTTGCAATGCCGAAGACAATACTGCACGCCGGACTCATCGTCATTGAAGCCTGGTTCAGGGGCTACTAAGGGAGTCCTGGATTAGGGGGGTCTCCGGATAGCCGGACTATATCCGTTGTCCGGACTGTTGGACTATAAAGATACAAGATTGAAGACTTCCTCCTGTGTCCGGATGGGACTCAATTTGGCGTAGAAGGCAAGCTAGGCAATACGGATATGTATATCTCCTCCCTTGTAACCGACTTTGTGTAACCCTGGCCCCCTCCGGTGTCTATATAAACCGAAGGGTTTTTAGTCGGTAGGACAACAAACAATCATACCATAGGCTAGCTTCTAGGGTTTAGCCTCTACGATCTCGTGGTAGATCAACTCTTGTAATACTCATATCATCAAGAACAATCAAGCATGACGTAGGGTATTACCTCCATCAGGAAGGCCCGAACATGGGTAAACATCGTGTCCCTTGCCTCCTGTTACCATCGGCCTTAGACGCACAGTTCGGGACCCCCTACCCGAGATCCGCCGGTTTTGACACTGACAACCATCGATTATTTTCAAAGGATAAAAACACCAAGGCGACAAGAAGCATGGACTTACTGGGGAATATTTAGGTGGTTTCTTTAACGATCCCTTTTACCTGTTTTCAGGGCCCACATGCAGCTCTCCCTTGGTTAAGGCATAGTAAATAGCCTTCTTCTTATCGCACTACTTGTATAAATGCGCTTTAACGCACCAAGGAAATTATAATAGAGACAGTTTGCGGCCCAAATTTTACGGGTCTAGCCTACCACTTGTTCTTCTTTTTATTCCTTTTTGTCTTTTCTTTTCTGGTAACTTTATCAGATAACACCCGTACACTCTAGTGTGTTTGAATTTGCCAGGGGCTTCATAGCGCCCCACAACATGGCAACAAAAGTCTAAAAACTTTTACAGTACAGTTTGACACCCCGAAATTAGCACTATATGCAATGGCTCTGAATCATGTCTTTGGTCAATAGTTGGGTTGCCCGGCTCTTGTGCTTACTAACTTACGTTCCGCTATATCGGCTAGGGTAGTAAAGGGAGAATTACTGTGCTTGTGCCCTGTTTTACCCAAGTGAGCACCTCAGTAGAGAAAGCCGAAAACTGATTGTCATGATATGGAGAGAGCCGGTCAGCTCTTCGGAGGTCTCAAATCCTTAGAGATTTTTTCTGCATTACGCAAAGGATTGATACTTAGCCGATCAAGTGTTTACAGCATCCTAGTCCAGATACTAGGGGTTGCGCCTATATTTCTATTTGCCAAACTCCTATGGCTAAGTGATGGTGCTAAAGCCGTATAGTTTGATTGCCTAGTTCATTGCGCTAAATACCTCCTTCAAGGACCAAACAATTGGATCAAGAGTGTTTAGATTACATCCTGAACACCCCCGTATTTCCTACGTGGGGGCAGAAGCCGACGATTGGCCAACTCTCAGATTTCACATAACACGGCCGCACAGGAGGAATTTTTTTTTACCAAAACATTATATTACATAACGAGTTTGTTTCATCATACAAGGCAAACACAACATGAATGTATTCATTCGAAAATAATGTCTTGCGAACATTGTGTTGCTACAATGTGAGCCCCTCCAAGACATCTGCAAAATACCGCTCGGGCGTGAGGTGCTCCTTGCCCTCTGGCGGCCCCTCGGTCGCCTGCTTGGCGGCGTCCATCTTCGCCCACAACACCTTGATGCGGGTGAAGGCCATGCGCGCACCTTCAATGCAGGCCGATCGGTTGACGGCGTCCAGCTGAGGACAGGCGTTCACCAGCCGCTTCACAAGCCCGAAGTAGCTACCTGGCATAGCTTCGGCAGGCCACAGCCGGATTATCAAATCCTGCATGGCCAGTTTGGCCACCCTGTGCAGCTCACCCAGCTTTTTTAGCTGATCGATGAACGGCACGGGATGCTCTGGTGCAAGTTATTGCGACCAGAATAGTTTCCCCGTTGAGCTCCCTCCTTCGGCCCGGAAGAACTCCGCGGCATTGGACACACTACGCGGTAGATCTTCAAATGCTCCTGGAGAACTCTGAATCTGGGTTATTAGGAAATATTTCCTCTTCATACTTTCTTTGCATACTAAATGCATTGCCCGCTACGATCTTCTTGGCCTCCTCGATCTCCTGGAGGGCACCCTGGGCTTCAACCCGGGCCG
Source organism: Triticum aestivum (assembly GCF_018294505.1). Lineage (NCBI taxonomy): Eukaryota > Viridiplantae > Streptophyta > Magnoliopsida > Poales > Poaceae > Triticum > Triticum aestivum. The sequence goes on from NC_057797.1 coordinate 318,896,164, forward strand.
CTTCCTTGCTTTGGCGGGCCTTTGAGAGTTCGGCCTCTCGAGCCGAAGCATCTGCCTCCAAGGCCTCATACTTCTTCATAGCATCTTGGAGCTCTTGCTGGACCTCGTTCAGCCTGGCCTTAAGCTTCCTACGAGTGGCCTGCTCCTTGACAGCTTTCCCCTCGGCTTCGGCCAGGGCCTTTTTAGGGGCCCTGACCTCAGTCATCGCTCCTACACATATCATGGCACTACGGTCAGTATACATCATTTATTCTTTCCACATACACAGCGAGTCAATACATACCTTGCTGGTCATGTCACTTTATTACATAGTCATGTAGACTAACTAAATTCCTCTTCTATACCATCCAACAGGCGGTCTAGCCTACAATCCTGTTGGGAATTCTTTGCGTCTAATTCTACTTGCCCATAGACTAAGCTAACGGGGATCTCTTTCCCATCAGGCCCCATAGGTCCGACCTCGGCCATGTGGTTTGGGTCAGCCTTGGTATACCGCGTCTTCACCATGGCCCAGGCTTCCCTGGCACCTTGACGGTAGGCTGATATCTTCCATAATCGGAAGTGCCACCGTGCTCCCTTGAGCTTCTCCGCAAGCTCTCCAATGCCTTCTGTCAGGGAGACTGATGGCCACAAGGCCTGGGCAATACCTTGCATCACCTGCCGAACTTGTTCGTGCAGTTGTGAGAGCTCGGATAGAAGATCACCCACAAACCCGGGCATCTCCTCTGAGGGACGACCCGTCAGCATACCTGCAGACATAACTCTGTTAGCCGGCTTCTCCGCCGACCCCTTTTTAAGGGTTCGTTCAAGCACTTACTGAAAATGCCGCGTCGAAGCCGCTTATTCTCCTTCTCGGAGTCTGCAAGCTGGGCTCGAACATCTTTCAGTTCCACGCTTAGCTTGGTATTGGCATCTTGGAGATTGTTTTTCTCCCGCCTGACCTCAGCCAGCACACGTTCGTCAACCTTTAGCTGTCGTACGGCATGTTGGTCCTCCGGATTCTCACCGGATTCATCTGCAATATCTATTGTTAGATCTGCAGCCACGCCGCACGCTATGTGGTACCTATCATTCTTTGAAACAAATGTTGCCTGCTGGGGACTTTTTAGGTTCCTTCAATGCGGCAACGGCGGCCCGAAGTTTGGTCTTGCATTCCTCTAGCTCCTCTGACAGTCGAGTATTCTTCTCTGTAAGAACCTGCACAATAGATGATCCTTAAATCAGTTCTGGTAACTGTTTCAAGTCTCAGGGGCTATTGATACATATAATCGTCAGATTTGCTTACCCGTACATCCCTTATATACTGGTCCGTAGCTTTGGCTAGACCATTTTAGCAGCACGGAGGTACGCACCTCCAGAATTGAAGGCATCAAATGCCTCTAGGGAGAAGCGAGCGTCATGGAGTACAGCTCGGTGATGCCTATGATTCATGGCGCTCTCCACTTCTGAATTTGTAGCGGATAGTCTATCTACATCCTTTGTAGGAGGAGTATTCGGTGTCCGCCCCATGTCGACTTCCGCCTCTATGTCCGGTCCTGGAGCCTGACTGGTGGAAGCATCATCGGCAGCCTCACCAGACATATTCCAGCGAGCTTTTTTTCTGTTAAAGAAACATGGACGTCATTACGTTTTGAGAAAGACGACAACCACGGAGCGGGGTTTTTGTCATACCTCTGCGCTGGCGTCTCCGTCTTGACTGCCTTCCTTTTTGGCCTGCCCGGCCTCGGTGCCTCTTGTTGGCGAGTTGCTGCAGGTTCGGCACGGCGTCCCGAAGGCCTTCCCTATAAAACACCATATGTATATGGTAGGTGAAGTGTCTAAAAGGGGATCTTAGTTTTTGGAGTTGGGATTTTTGGTTTTTCTTATGTGCGACGCAGGAAGCAGTCCGGGATAGTCGGTCGTAATGGCCACCATGGCGTCATCACAACTTAATTGATAGAACTGCCGGCCAATCAGCTCCACGAATATGTCCGGATCTTCTTCGAGTCCAGGACCAAGGGCCCGGTCAGGGTCCTCTGGTTGTGGGGATGGGCTATTGACCTCCCTTATGGCTTTTCGCAGTTCCTGCCGCACAATGGCAAGGTGAATACCTACGACAACGAATGCGGGAAGAATGGGAGTAGGGAGATATAACTCACCCAGCTTGGAGGGTTGTACATAGAGAATCCATCCCGTGGCTTGATGCGGACGAACTCCTCTTCCTCTCCCTTGAACAACTCGGACAGAATTTTTGCTAAAGCGGCAGCGTTGTCCACACCCTTACACCCGCAACGGGTGGCATCATCTTCCCCGTTAAAACACCATAGGGGGTGTCCTTGATATTGAAGTGGCTGCACTCCCCGCATTATGCATATTGACATAACCTCGATTACTGTCAATCCTGATTGAGCCAGCGCTTTAATCTGGTTCATCAGCTAAAGTACTTCTCCGTTGTCTTCCTCCTGGGGGCTCCATGGGCGCCAACTTCAGTGTTTCTTCAGAGGAGCATTGTTGAACTCAGGAAGACCCCGCCGAACAGGGTCCGGAAGGGGGACGTCCTCCATATAAAACCATTCCGAAGGCCCGTCTTCGGACGTCTTCTTCGGAGTACCGGACAGGTATCCGGTTTCGGCGATGCGCCATATTTCGGCTCCGCCCACTTGATAAAGTGACCCCTTCCGTGTGCGGGGGGGCGAGGCACAATAACCTTTTCCACAACTCGAAATGAGCCTCGCAGCCGAGGAATAACTCGCAAAGGGCAACATAGCCGGCGATGTGTAATATGGAAGAAGGGGTAAAATTATGCAGTTGGAGGCCGTAAAACTCCAGGAGCCCACGGAGGAACGGATGAGTTGGAAATTCGAGTCCCCTTAATAAATAAGGAACAAGGCATACCCGCTCCCCCATAGAGGGGCCGGGGAAGCTCTCCGCTTGCTCCCCGCCATTGTAGGTGGCGAGCCCGGCTCGGACGGGAACCATATACGCTGGAGGGAGGAATCCCTTAGTCTGCAGTTCGACTAATCGACTGTGTGGGACTGAACACCTCTCCCAATCACCGGGCTTAGGGCTACGGGGGCGGGAGGAGGAGCTGCGGAGGTCGGCCATGATGGAGTGGATTTTTCTGAAGCGCGCTCCGATGGATTCTCGCTGGGGGAGAATGATATGGATTGGATCTAAGAATCCCCATCCCTTTAATACACAATTTATTTATCTGGCTAGGTGGGCGAATGTAAAAACACCTTGGCGCCTCGTATTCATTCGACGTGTGGAAGATAGCCCTTATTGGGCGCATAAGCTAAGATGTCCAACATTTATGGGGCCGGACACTGCTTAACAAACGTTTGAAATTTGGAGAAGAACCCGCCTTGCAATGCCGAAGACAACACTGCGCGCCGGACTCATCGTCATTGAAGCCTGGTTCGGGGGCTACTGAGGGAGTCCTAGATTAGGGGGTATCCAGTGTCGGCGTTCTGGGAACGGGGGTCCCCAGACTTGCCTGCCTGCGGCCTGCGGCGTGGCTCAAAAGGGCCCCAGCGCGGCCCATCTTCACCAACACAAACCCAAGACCCTCGCGAGGGGCCAAACCTCGCGGGGCGGATGACGCGGAGCTTCCTCAGGCACGACCTTGTCAGGCTGGCTCACGAGGAGGCGGAGAGATCAAGGCGGGGTACCTCACGAGGTGCCCGTGACACAAGCCATGACGACCGAGGGCGCCAGGCGGGTGCCAGCCCGTGCAATGTCCTCCTTTCCTCTTTGGTGCAAAGGGGGCAAGCGCAACCACGGAGTACCGAGGCATTAGGCAAAGGTTGCCATTTCGGTGCAACGAGACCAAGACCAGGAGGACTACGAGACGGAGGTCACCGTGGAGCCCAAGACGGCGTCATCACTAGAGCTTTGCGCAGGCGAAGACTACTTTTGTCAGGATAGCTAGTACTAGCTGTCCCCCTTCAAATTAGCCCGCCATTGTTGGCTCCCTTCCCGCTCGATATTTGGGAAGAGGACCAGGGCCCCTATAAATAGGACGGGCCACCCGCTAGACAGGGGAGAGAGGACCGAGGGCAAAAAGAAAGAAAGAGAGAGAGAGAGAGAGAGAGAGAGAGAGAGAGAGAGAAGGGCGACTAAGCTCCTCCCAGCAGTTCATTGCCCCAGCCAAGAACAGACCCTCGCGAGGCTGTTCTTCCTTGTATTGTTCATCATCATCAGCCCAAGAGGCAATCCACCATAGCACACACTGGAGTAGGGTATTACACCACAACGGTGGCCTGAACCAGTATAAACCATGTGTCTCTTGTGTTGTTCTTTCCTTTGTTTAGATCCTAGCAAGGCGGAGGGGTGCAGGTAGGTAGGAGACGAAAGCTCCGCGCGTACCCCAGTGTTCAAACCTCAAGGGTCTGCCAGAATCCGAAATCCGACATTTGTCGCGCCAGGTAGGGGTGCACCGGGATTCGTCTTCCACCACCCGTTCTCCTCCGACCATCATGGCCATGTCTGACGCTCGTCGGGCCCGCGCCGAGCGCCGGGCCGCGCTCGCTTCCCGCGTCGCCCAGACGGCCCCTGTCGGCGGGCGCCCTCGCCGTTCCCCGTCACCTGCCGTCAACGCCGCCACCGGTCCGGTGGGGTACGAGCGGCAAGCATCATCCCAGCATCCGTCCGTGCGGCAAGACGGCCGCACCGCAACTCCCTCGCTCACCCCAGCTGGTTCTTCGTCCCGCGCGCTCCACGCGCCCATGGAGGCTCGAGCTGCACTCATCGCGGCGAACGAGCTCCTGCGCTACCGCCCTGTCGACGACATCTACGAAGAATGGCTCGACCGCGTCGCCGAGCTCGTCCGCGCCGCAGGGGGATCCCCTGCGCCGTCCGTTCCGCTGCACCGCACCCCGCCCCGCGCGGGCAATGAAGCTCCGGCGGTGCCCCGACCGCCTCCTCCTCAGGAAGGCGCCATGGATCCAAGGCGCGTGGCCCCTGGGAGGAACCCGCTCCGGCAGGCGCCAGCGTAGCAAGAGCAGAGCTGTTAAGAAGTCCCTCGCCCGCAAGAAGCTGCCCGGGCGCTCCCTGCTCCAGCACGTCGCGACCATGCTCCTGCTCCTGCGCGTCAAGACCCCGCGCTACACCTAGCTGCAGCGCGTGGGGACGTGCAAGACCAAGCTCCCCGTCATCCAAGGCCTCCCGTGGCCACAGCAGGCTACCGCGCCTTCACCGCCGAGTTACGCAGCGTCGCGTGGCCCAGCAAGTTCAAGCCAGACTTGCCTCCTCGCTACGACGGCATGGCTGACCCTGCAGAGTTCCTCCAGCTCTACGAGCTGGGCATCGAAGCTGCCAACGGAGACGAGAAGGTCATGGCGAACTGGTTCCCCATGGCACTCAAGGACGGGGCCCGCACCTGGCTCCAGGCACAATCTCCTCCTGAAACGAGATGCGCACCCGCTTCATCACCAACTTCCAAGGCACTCGCGACCGGCCACCCGCCGTAAGCGACATGCGCCGCATCAAGCAACAGCCCGGGGAGACCCTGCAGAAGTACATCCAGGGCTTCAACAACGCGCGCCTCAAGATTCCCAAGGTGACCGAGGAGGCCATCATCTTGGCCTTCTTCGACAGCGTGCGCGATGTCAAGATGAAGGAGGAGCTGGCGATGCATGAAGACCTGTGCACCTCCTTGGAGTTGTTCAACCTGGCAACCAAGTGCACCAGGGCCGAGGAAGGGTGTCTCTCCCTCCTCGAGCTGCCTGCCGCAGACCCAGAAGAGATGAAGCCCAAGACCAAGAATGTGAAGCGCAAGGGGGCTACCGTGCTCGCGGTAGAACCAGACACCAAGCGAGGCAGAGATCAGCCCGAACCTTTCAAGGGCGGCCGTTACTGTGTGTACCACGACCTCCACACCCACAACACCAACGAATGTCAAGAGCTCCGAGCCGTGCGAGATGGAAGGATCGGCCGTCGCCCTGACCGCAGTGACCGGGGCTACGGCCGAGGAGGAGGAAGGAACGCAGGACGCTGGGAAGACCGTGGCCCACGCCAAGGGTGGCGCGACCAACCTCACAAGGATCGCTGGCAAGGCCCGCCTCGCGAGGGAGGCTGGAGGGATCAACCTCGTGAGGGGGACTGGAGGGATCAGCCTCGCGAGGATCGCCCGCAAGGCAACGCAGGCCTCCCACCGCTGCCGCCGCAGCCAAGAAGAAACGAAGACCGCCACCAGGACGAGGGGGCTGGGGGCTTCCAGGAGCCGCGTGCGATCGCCTGCATCTTGGGCGGGGCACAAGCCCCAGCCTCTCAGCGCATCTTCAAGCAGTTCACCCACGAAGTGAACGCAGTCCTCCCCAGGCTCGAAGCCACGCACCCTCTCAGGTGGTCGGCGTGCGCCATCACGTTCAGCTCGGCAGATCAGCTCAAGTGTGCGGCTGCAGCCGGAGTCCTCCCGATGCTTTGTTCCCCAATCATCAGCAACGTGGTGGTCACCAAGACCCTCATCGATGGCGGGGCAGGGCTCAACGTCCTGTTCGTGGAAACATTCAACAACCTCCAAGTGCCCTACAGCCAGCTTCAGCCAACCAAGCCTTTCTCCGGTATCACCGACGGCTCCACGGTCCCGATTGGGCAGGTCCGCCTCCCTGTCACCTTCGGGGCACGCGACAACTACCGCACCGAGCTCATCGACTTCGATGTCGCTCACGTTCGCCTGTCGTACAATGCCATCCTTGGGTACCCAGCGCTGGCCAAGTTCATGGCCGTAACTCACCACGGCTACAACATCCTCAAGATGCCAGGAAGTGGCGGAGTCATCACGGTGCCCTGTGAAGAGAAGGACGCGGTGTGTTCCCTGGAACGAGCCTTTCAGGCCGCGTCACTGGAAGACCCGGATCATGGAAGCAGGAGGCCTCCCGAGACCGCCCCTAAGAAGAAGAAGACATCGTCCGGCCCGACCACTCAGGAGGCAGGCCCCTCTGGGCCCGCGCCTGCCCAGGGGGAACCTCCTTCCATCGCATAGGAAAGCGCGCCCAGCGCCCTCCTCAGGCAGGGCTCGGGGGCTCTCCCCTGGAGGGCCACCGACCTAGCTAGGGTCACGAGGGAGGCGCTTGGGCACCACATGGAGGCGTGTTTCGAAGCACGTTTCCCTCAAGAAGGAGCAAGGCAAGGAGATCCAGACCCTCAGGAGTTCATCAGCAAGGTCATTCAGGAGCTACAGGAGTCAAGAGTCATGAAAGGCGGCCGCCGCCTACCAGCAGTGGCTCCCCATCCAGGCGAGGATGGTGGGCTGCACGTCTGCATCGACATACCAGGGCTCAACCGAGTCGCCTCTCTGGAGCGCCTCTGGCCCTCGCGAGTGGAGCGCTGCGGTTGCCCACCCCACAGCTACGTTCGCTTGCCTTACGGCCTGCCGAGCGCTGCTGACGCGTACCAGCGCCTCATGAGGGGCATCACGGAGGCACGAGAGGCCAGGCGTTCCGCTGCCCTGGCAGGGATGGAGATGGCCCGCGAGGAGCCGCCAGCGCCTTTGGAGCCTCCCGAGGCCCCTGGGCCTGGGGGCTCGTGAGGATCGGCTCCCGCAGCCCATCGAGCCTGCTACATCAACGCTCCTTCGTCCTCAACATCATCGGGTAACACCTTTCTAGTTTTACTTCCAGCTGGGAGCGCCCCCCCGGGCTGCATTATTCCCAGGCCGCGTGGGTCCGTCCCTGCGGCGTGTATCCCTTTTTTATTCCATGTTGTTAGCTTACCTTGTTGGGGGCGCCCCTCAGGCTGCATGATCCCCAAGCCGCTCAGGCCAGGCCCAGTGGCATGTATCCCATTTGCGTTTATTTCGATTATGCGTTAGACCCACCATGCTTGATTATTTGATGCCGGTCCACGGCACCTCTTCTTCTCCATGCCGACCACTTGCACGTTAAAGGGGGGGTACCTGAGCATCGTGACTCAGGGCTCTTACTTGCTCTCCAGCCCTCACCCTCTGGCCTTGTCCATGGCATCGCGACCTGGCATACCAGCGACGGCTGAGACCAGCTCGAGGGCCGGGACCCGAGGACGTAGAGTGCCGACATCTAACCAAATTTGCAGGAACGCATCACAAGATAAGGCCCAGTGCCAGGCGCAACCCGCCTAGAGGTAGGGCCCCGTGAGTCCCGCGCTGGCTCACGGGTGCCCAGATACACCTCGCCAGGCCCTACCGTGCCAGCCACGTGTCAGGGCGGGGCTGTACACGCCCCGGGGGCTCCTCCCGGAGGGGGGCCCCCTCCCACGTACCAGTGGAAGCACCATGCTCCGCGCTGGCTGACGACACTGCCGAGGAGCGGCTATGCCCGTACACATACGGTAGCACTATGCTCCGCGCTGGTGATAAACAACTGAGGGTGGCCCCCGGGCCGCATCAACCTCAGGGAGCCCAGAGCTCAGTGTCTAGCCTCATCGTAACGCCTCCCCTCGGGAGTGCCGCGCGAGGGGGCTGGGCACGGGGGCTGCGCCTGGGTCACACCCAGACGCACGCCGCCCAGCCAGGTCCCCCCGGGCCTGGTTCGTCGCGCGTCTCTCCCCGAGCGGAGCCAAGGTACGAAGGTCGTTTGAGCGTCAAGGGGGACTCCTGAGCATCGCGACTCAGGAGCCTAACTGTTCACGTAGCCCCTCACTCCATGGCCCCGTCCTGGTTTCTGGTCGGGACCAGCGCTGTGTGAGGCACGCGTGCGGCCGAGCTCTGCAGACATAGAACGGTAGATCCACCCGCATCACACCTCCCTACTTGCTGTTCGTGTGCCAAGGGGGACTCCTGAGCATCGCGACTCAGGAGCCTAACTTGTCACGTAGCCCCTCACTCCTTTGGTCCCGTCCTGGTTTCCGGTCGGGGCTAATGCTGGGTGAGGTATGTGCGGGGCCGGGCTCTGCCAGCGTAGAACATAAGCAAGTAGGAAGGAAAAGCATAAATTCAAGGAATTCAAAAGCAAATATTACAGTCCACACTGTTATCTCGATACCAAACGCAAGTTTAAACGCCTCCTCGAGGCACGATACATGTGTAGGAATTAAAAGCAGGACAGGAGCCACAGCGGAACCACTTTTCGGCGGTGGAGCAGCGCGGAGTGGCTTCACCTCATGGAGCAGTGGGGTCGGCAGCGCCTTGCCTCGGCTTGGTGTTGAAGGCCCGGAACTTCCCCAGCAGAACCTCCGGCAGCGGCAGCGGCACGCTCGCTGCTTACTGGCTCCACCAGGCCGTCGAGGTCGACGTCGGGATCGCGAAGGTAGATGTGGGTGAGCACCCGCGTCAGTGCTGCAGAAGATAGGACACGCGCCTCGGCCTCCGCCGTGGGGCCAAGGCCAAGGGCGACATCTTCAAGAGCGCGAACCAGGAAGGGAAGCAGCTTGGCGGGGCCGTCCTCGGCGCCAGCCAGCGGGCTCTCCAAGCCGCTGTTGTAAAGCGTCCTCAGTGAGGAGCGAGCCTTCGCCTCCATCTCCGTGAAAGCCACACGGTCCTAGGCAAGAACCAGTGCCTTGTCGTCTAGCTCGGCCTTCCTCGCCCTCAACTCCTGCTCCAGCGCGCCTAGGTGGTCGCGGCGCTTCCTGAGCTTGACCTCCCTCTCCGTGACGGCTGCCTCACGAGCCTTCACACCTTCCTCCTGCTCTAGGCGAAGGCGGACCTCTTTCGCGAGCTGGTCCCGCAGGCCCTGCAACTCATCCTCCAGCGCCTAGCAGCGACCGCGGACGACGACCACCTCCCCCAGGGCTGCGTCACGAGCAGCCTTCGCCTCAAGGATGGCCTGCTTCTCCTTGTCGCATGTCGTCGAGGCCTGGACCAGTGCCGCCCGAATCGAAGCGTCGGAGCAACCCCATCCTGAAGCCAGCTCCAAGAGCCCGGCCACCAAGCGGGGGTCGGCGCCAAGAAGATCCTGCCGCAGTCGGTCCAGCTCAGCAACAGCACGATCCAGAATGGTAGAAGGAGTCGGAGAGACAGTAGCTGGTGGAGTAGGAGGAGAAGGCGGCAGTGCGGCCGCAGCATCCTGAGGCGGAGTCTGCCGCGCCCCGAGAGCTGTGGTGGCGGCGGCAGGCGAGAGCACCTCGGGAGCCACTTGGGCCGTGGGGGCTGATCTCGCCCCAACCGGCTTAGCCAGGCCTCGCAAGGACGACTGGGCAGGAGAAGCCTGTGCGTCGCGGTCACCCTCCTCCGCAGGCAGAGGCGCTGCCACGGATGGAACCTCAGGAGCCCCCTTCGGCTTCTTTGCTGTGGGCGCCAGCCTATCCAAGAGATGCGGACGTCAAGCCTCAGCAGTAGAGCAATAGATAAAGACAGGAATCGAATGCTTACTGGTCGTCGCCAGCGAGCTCAAGCGGCCTCCGGCCAAATTTGAAGCCTAAAAGCCGGCTGGAAGGGTCAACCTCGGGAATCTTGCAAGCGGAAGGTGCGGTCCGCCCCGGGGCCGGGGCAGGCCCGTGGGAGATAAGCCCGGTCCTGTCCTTCTTCGGGATCGGGGCAAGCTCCCGCCATCCTGCTCGTCGTCATCCTCGTCGTCATCGCTCGGAGAGAGGCGGAGAACGCGGGACCTGCGCCGAGGGAGGGGAGCTATCGACTCTCTGTCAGTCACCTCGGAGTCAGGCCCTCTTTCCTGCTCCCCTCCTTCCTCCTCTTCGCTGGAGTTGTCGGAGGGCACGTCCACCGGTTCCTCAGGAGTTTCCATGGGCACGAGCCCATCCCTGTTGAAGGCGGGCATGGACTCCACTACCTGCTCCCAGTCGTCGTGGAGGAACAAGGGCGTATGAGCACCCTCCAACCTCGCCACATCGCCCCCGACCAGAGATTGGAGGACTGCAACCAGATCAGCGTCGGCTAAGGCTACGGGGCTCGGACGGGGCCTCAACATCAGAAGTGGGTACTGCCGAAGCGGAGCCAGCTGGTGCTCCAGGAATTCCCTCAGCAGCAACGCGCCGGTCAGCTTCACCGCCGCCATATTGGCCGGCCTCAGATCCGCGTCCATCTTCTCCAACATCAGCTTCGCGCGGGGGTCCGTGAGCTCCGCTCGAACCCAATTGCTGGAGCTCGTGGGCTGCTCCGTTGGCAAGATCAGCCGAGGGTGGATGCACCCAGCATCCACCAAGACCCACTTGCTCCTGAAGCCCTCAATCCTTTTCCCGGGGTTCGAAATGGCAATGGCGCCACCGTACTTGACGAAGCTCGCCCACGCGGAAGCAGTACCACGAGAGGTCCAGAGGTAGAAGTAGTGGCGCAGCAAGGCCACTGAGGGCTGCACACCTACGTGAGCCTCGCAGTAATAGGCGAAGATTGCCAAGAGAAGGACGGGGTTGGGGTGGAGATGCAAGGCTTGCAGCTTATAGTGGCAGAGGACAGAGAAGAAGAACTCGGAGAAAGGAGGCACCAGGCCAGCAGCAATGGCACTTTCGAAGAGCGGATAGAAGGTGCTCCCTTGACCCTCAGGGGTGGCGGAGCCGGCTTTAAACATCTTCGCCCCGTTGACGCCCCGCGTCGTCGCCATCCGGCGCAACCGGGCAAGGCTCGCCTCCGACACGTTCGGCGGGTCCAGGGCGGACGAGTACCAAGCTACGGCCGGGGGCTGGCGAGGCGCCATGGCTTCCTAGGTCACACGGTCGGAGCGGATCTGGAAATTTTGGAGGAAGGAAGGAGAGGCGCAAGAAAGGGGATCTGAGCAGCAACCGGGGAAAGCAAGGAGCAAAGCCTAGGTGGGTGCCGCTCCTTAATCAACTCGCGCGGTTGCTAAGGCACCCACGTCCAATCAACCGCCACGCGGCGCCCAAGGCCGCAGACTGTAGGGGCCCGCGGCGCTTCGCTCTTGCCCTTCCACCTCCCTGCACGGCCAAGTCCGAGCGCACCTTGGGCCCGGGGGCTACTGTCAGCGTTCTAGGAACGGGGGTCCCCAGACTTGCCTGCCTGCAGCCTACGGCGTGGTTCAAAAGGGGGCCCAGCGCGGCCCATCTTCACCAACACAAACCCAAGACCCTCGCGAGGGGCCAAGCCTCGCGGGGCAGAAGACGTGGAGCTTCCTCAGGCACGGCCTCGTCAGGCTGGCTCATGACGAGGCGGAGAGATCAAGGCGGGGTACCTCACGAGGTGCCCGTAACGCAAGCCATGACGACCGAGGGCGCCAGGCGGGTGCCAGCCCGCGCAATGTTCTCCTTTCCTCTTTGGTGCAAAGGGGGCAAGCGCAGCCACGGAGTACCGAGGCATGAGGCAAAGGTTGCCATTTCGGTGCAACGAGACCAAGACCAGGAGGACTACGAGACGGAGGTCACCGTGGATCCCAAGACGGCGTCATCACCAGAGCTTTGCGCAGGCGAAGACTACTTTTGTCAAGATAGCTAGTACTAGCTGTCCCCCTTCAAATTAGCCCGCCATTGTTGGCTCCCTTCCCACTCGACATTTGGGAAGAGGACCAGGGCCCCTATAAATAGGACCGGCCACCCGCTAGACAGGGGAGAGAGGACCGAGGGCAAAAAGAAAGAAAGAAAGAGAGAGAGAGAGAGAGAGAGAGAGAGAGAGAGAGAGAGGGGCGACTGAGCTCCTCCCAGCAGTTCATCGCCCCAGGCAAGAACAGACCCTCACGAGGCTATTCTTCCTTGTATTGTTCATCATCATCAGCCCAAGAGGCAATCCACCACACCACACACTGGAGTAGGGTATTACACCAGAACGGTGGCCCGAACTAGTATAAACCCTGTGTCTCTTGTGTTGTTCTTTCCTTAGTTTAGATCCTAGCAAGGCGGAGGGGTGCAGGTAGGTAGGAGACGAAAGCTCCGCGCGTACCCCAGTGTTCGAACCTCAAGGGTCTGCCGGAACCCGAAATCCGACATCCGGACAGCCGGATTATATCCTTTGGTCGGACTCTTGGACTATGAAGATACAAGATTGAAGAATTTTCCCCGTGTCCGAATGGGACTCTACATGGCGTGGAAGGCAAGCTAGGCAATATGGATATGTATATCTCCTCCTTTGTAACCGACCTTGTGTAACCCTAGCCCCATTCAGTATCTATATAAACCGCATGGTTTTAGTTCGTAGGACAACATACAATCATACCATAGGCTAGCTTCTAGAGTTTAGCCTCTCCGATCTCGTGGTAGATCAACTCTTGTACTACTCATATTATCAAGAATAATCAAGCAGGACGTAAGGTTTTACCTCCATCAAGAGGGCCCGAACCTGGGTAAAACATCGTGTCCCCTGCCTCCTGTTACCATCCTCCTTAGACACATAGTTCGGGACCCCCTACCCGAGATCCGCCAGTTTTGACATCGACAGTGATCTCGTGTGGCTACACCTTCGCAAGGACCGCTTTCCACAAGAACGCAAGTCCAAGATTCGACCACGAGAAGATGGACCCTTCAAGGTGCTTACACGCTACAACGACAACGCCTACAATATCGACATTCCACGCGACAAGTACTCCATGAGCGACATCTTAAACGTCAAAGATCTCTCTCCCTACTATGGTGATGAAGATTTTGATCTGAGGACAGATCTTCCCCAAGGGAGGGGATATGATGTGGAGCATCCCATGGTCATCCCCATGGACCTACCATCACCTCACCAAGTGCCTAGCGGACCCATGACACGAGCACATGCAAGATCTCTCGAAACCGAGGTGACATCACTCCTCTCACGTTTCCACTTCGATGCACATGAGACATGGCTACTACCTCATACTGACACATTGTGCATACTCAGGTACCATGGAGAAGCTAAGGACAAAGGAGAAGAAGAAGAGGAAGATGGATGTGAAGATGGAGAAGAAGAAGTGATGAAGAAGAAGCTACAGGCTCTGGACGACCGGCAGGACCGAACGTCCGAAGACCTCCAGGCTCCATATGTCCGACCCAGACCGGGCGTCCGACACTTCCACACCCAAGCCAAAACTACAGACTTTCGACGCTCCACGGACGACTGACGCTCCTCGGACGACCGACCCCAACCGGACGTCCAACCGAAGACCACCCGAGTCGAATCTACGGACGTCTGACGGGCACCGGACGTCCCGACCCTCGCGAGCCTCCGGACGACTGGTGACTCCCGGACGTCCGATGCCTGTGGGTTGTTTCATGTTGGGCCGCAGCCCATGTACCCCTTCGCCCCCTCTTTTTCACTAAGACTATATATAGACCTACTATTCTTTCTAGCTAGGGTTACCATTGGTTTAGCTCATTTGAGAGATAGAGCATTGCTCATCCACATCGGATCTACTCCTCAAGAGAGACCGCGCCCTCTTCAGAGAAGATCCCTTTGGATTCAAGACCTCCTCGCGGAGAAGAACATCAAGACCTCCTCACGGAGAAGACCGGCTACCCTTGTATCGTCCCTAGTTGATCGTGTACTGTGTGAACTCTTATGTATTCGAGGATCTAGCACATGTGTGACTTTCTTGTGTTGGTTTAGTGATTCTCTTGTGTTTTCCCTCTTTTCCCCTCGTGTTCTTCGTGTTCATCGCGGGTTCCGCTCCTCTCGTGAAAGATCGGCCGATTAGGGTTCTACCCTACATCAGCCCTCTTCTTCCTTCCACCATAAGGGGGAGAGTCACTCTTCTCCTCCTCATCATCATCGTCGTCTTTGGCGGCGGAGGAGCGGGTCTTGTCTTCGGACGTCGCGTCCGAAGCGCCCTTGCGGCGGGGGTCACTCCGGACCCCCTTGGCCTTCTTCTCCGGCGCCTTATAGGGCGTCGGCACCAGCATCGGGAAGACTGGTTCTTCAGGCAGCGGAGCCGAACACTGGATCCACTTCGTCCTCTCCATCCACTGCTGAAGAAGTAATGATAATAAAAGCTCAGATATCATCGCTGAAACAAGAAAGTAGAGGATGCGTCAAAAACATACCTCGTTGGCGAGGTGGTTAATGTCGTGCCCGCGGTCCGAGTCTATGGCTGGCGATGTCTCGTTGCCCTTGAAGAGCAACTTCCAGGCATCTTCCTGAGTGGTTTCGAAGAGCCTCTTTAGGGTATGGTGCTTCTTCGGATTGAACTCCCATAAAGGGCGGCTTCAGCTTTGGCACGGGAGAATCCGATGAACTAGCATCACCTGGATTACATACAAGCTTGATATCTTTGTCCACCATGCTTTGAACGCGCGTCTGTAGCTCTATCAGCTTGTCTGATGAAGACCAATTCGGGCTCTTCTCAACCCAGGAGGTGAGTCGCATGGGAGCGCCGGAGTTGAATTCGGCAGCTATGGCCCAGGTGGCGCTGCGGGGTTCTTTGATGTAGAACCACTGTTTCTGCCATTCCTTGACAGTCTCCACGAAAGTGCCTTTTGGCCAGGAGACATTGGTCAACTTGCTCACCATGGCGCCTCTGCACTCCGCATGCTGGCCATCCACCGCCTTCAGCTTCACGTTGAAAACCTTGAGCCACAACCCGAAGTGGGGTTGGATGCGGAGGAAGGCCTCACACATGACGATGAACACCGAGATGTTGAGGAAAGAGTTCGGGGACAGATCATGGATGTCTAGCCCGTAATAAAACATCAGCCCACGGACGAAAGGGTGGAGTGGAAACCCTAGCCCACGGAGCAAATGAGGAATGAATACCACCCTCTCGTTAGGCTTCGGTGTGGGGACGACCTACCCCTGGGCTGGAAGACGGTGGGCGATTTCCTTCGCCAGATACCCGGTTGCCCGAAGCTCGGTAATGTCCTTCTCCTTGATGGTGGAGGCCATCGAATTGCCTTGACCTCCGGATCCGGACATGGTTGAGTGCTTGCTCGAGTGGGAAAGAGGAGAACTTGGGCGCTAAAGGACAAGAGTGGAAGGGCAGAGGAAGAGAGAAGGCATGGGAGAAGAAGGGGAATCCCTATCCCCTTATAAAGGCAGTGAATATCGAACACCTCCCCACACGCCCTAAAACTCGCCTATTCCCAAGGGCTGTGTAAATGGCACGGTTGGGTTACCCACGCCCGTATTGATGAGAATCCCGCGATAAGGGGGCACGATCTCTGCTTTGACAAGACGTGCCAAAGGAAACCGCATCTCGAAATGCGAAACAGCAGACAAAAATGGTTCGATATAATGGCCGGACAAACGCGATGTCATCTTGTGAAAAGTTGTCAGCAGATAGGGACTCATGAAATATTATATTCCCTGCAGTCGTGTGTGGTACCTGTGTTGCAGATCCGGACACCTTCATTTTATCCAAAGACTATCTTGGAGTATTCGGGAAGTGGAACCCAGCTTGCAATGCCGAAGACAATCTGCGCGCCGGACACATCATCATTACAGCCTGGTTCAGGGGCTACTAAGGGAGTCATATACTAAGGGGTCCTCGGCTGTCTGATCTATTGGATATGGGCCGGACTGATGGGCCGTAAAGATATGAAGACCGAAGACTCTACCCATGTCTGGACAGGACTCTCCTTGGCGTGGAAGGCAAGCTTGGCGATCAACTATGAAGATTCCTTTCTCTGTAACCGACCCTGTGTAACCCTAGATCCCTCCTGTGTCTATATAAACCGGAGGGCTAGGTCCATAGATACATCCTCATAATTATAGCCCGGCTAGACTTTTAGGGTTTAGCCATTATGATCTCGAAGTAGATCAACTCTTGTAATACTCATATTCATCAAGATCAATCAAGCAGGAAGTCGGGTATTATCTCCATAGAGAGGGCCCGAACCTGGGTAAACATTGTGTCCCCTGTCTCCTGTTATCTTCGATCCTAGACGCACAGTTCGGGACCCCCTACCCGAGATTCACCGGTTTTGACACCGACTGCTGGGGCACCCCAAAGGCACAATAGTTGTTTATTAGCCGTGTGTGGTGCCCCCCTCCACAGGTTACTCCACCGGTCATATTGTCGTAGTGCTTAGGCGAAGCCCTACACAAATTACATCACCATCACCGTCACCATGACATCATGCTGATGGAACTCTCCTTCGACCCTCTACTGGATCAAGAGTTTGAGGGACGTCATCGAGATGAACGTGTACTGAAATCGAAAGTGTCGTACATTCGGTACTTGGATCGGTTGGATCGTGAAGACGTTCGACTAAATCAATCGCGTTAACCTAACGCTTCTGCTTTCAGTCTACAAGGGTACGTAGACACACTCTCCCCCGCTCGTTGATATGCATCTCCTAGATAGATCTTGCGTGATCAAAGGAATTTTTTTGAAATTGCATGCTAAGTTCCCAACAGTGTCATCCGAGCCAGGTCTATGTGTAGATGATATGCATGAGTAGAACACAAAGAGTTGTGGGTGATAATAGTCATACTGCTTACCACCAATATCTTACTTTGATTCAGTGGTACTGTTGGATGAAGCGGCCCGGACCAACATTACATGACCACGCTCATGAGACAGGTTCTACTAACGTTCTTTGCACACAGGTGGCTGGCGGGTGTCTGTTTCTCTAACTTTAGTTGAATCGAGTTTGACTACGGTCGGTCCTTGTTGAAGGTTAAAACAGCACACTTGACGAAAAATCGTTGTGGTTTTAATGCGTAGCAGCCACGTAATGTAACATCCCAAGTTTCAATTTGGATGTTAATCATTAGGTAATCATATGAATCCGTGCTTCTTGCATTTTGAATAGGTTTTATTTGTATATTTTGATCCTTTAGACCTTAAGCAACTCAAGGACCATTTGAGAGAGTTGGAGTTCTCATAAAATTTCCATTTTTGAATTTTCAAAATTGGTAAATTGGATCAAAGTGATTTTTATTTGAAATTAGTTTTCCAATTATTTTAAATAAATAAAATAATGAGAGAAGATAATATGACTTCTTCAAAACAGAGGAAATACTGGAAATTTGATTTTAAATAAAAATTATATTTTATTTCAATTTTATTTTAGATTTTATTCGGTTAAATTAGGAAAAAAAATTGCTTTTCAAAAAAGTTGCATTTTAGCCCAGAAAAATATTCATGTTGTTCTAAATATTAGGAGAGGACTGTGAAAATTATTTTGGGATTTTAGGATTTTTATTTATTTTAATTTTTGGATTTTTCTTTTTTGGCAAAATTATTTTAAAAAAATCTCTTCGACCGACTAGGCCCGAGCCCAGTCGGCCTAGCCCCGCCGACCGCCTCGCCCACCCGAGTCCGGCTGCCGCCGCTGTGACGGAGGGGGACTCCCCTCGGCTTGCCCCCTCAGCCAAGCCGTCGCGCCCCCCTTGCCCCTTTAAATCCGCCGCTCGACCCCCCCCCCTCACCTCAAACCAGCCGTCGCCATAGCCCCGCATCCCGCCCCACGCCGCCTCCCGCCGATGCCGGAGCCGCGCTGCCGCCGATGTCGTTCCCTATCTGTCGCCGGTTTTCACCGAAAACCGCCGAACCGGTAAAAACCGATCCGTTTTTTTTGTTTTTCTTTTAGATCGCTTTTATTTTTTTAGGGTTCGTTAAATAGCGAACATTCACCCGATTAGTTTTATTAGCGAACGAATTCGTTTGTTAGTCACTGTTAGCGGACATTCGTTCGTTAGGTTTTTCTTTTTAGTTTTTTTCTGCCAGGGACCTATCCGTGAATAGCTTCTTTATAGATTAGTCCCTGATCTTCAAACCCTCACTACTTTTTGCTTGTTTGTCCAAATCCAGTGAAACCAACGCCTAAATCTTCGTCTTGTTCCCCTCTGTCCAGATAAACAACTTGAACATGATTTTGGAAATTTAAATTTGGTGTCAAGCTGATTTGATTTGAACTTCTTTTGATCATAGTTTGAGTTTCGTAGCTCCAATTCGGTTGATTCTTTTTGCAAATCGAAGCTCTTCACTTGAGCTTTCGGTTTAGATCTTTTCTTTTGAGTTTTACCGTTGCATCTTATGCTTGCGTGCTTATGTATGATATTGTTTGTTCATGATACGGTTTCCGGTGTGTGAGGCTTGCTACTACGAATCTCTAGGGTCTTCCGATCGTCAGCAAGGCAAGTAACACTTTGATCGTATCCCTTTATTACCTAGTTTTTATGCATTAGTATCAACCCTCAAACATTGCATCAGTACTTTTTGATAACATGTGGGTATTGGGAAGTAGTTGATCAGGTAGGAACCTATTGTCTTATATTCAAAACCCTACGTGTTACTGCGTTATGATTGCACTACTTTGCTATGCTCGTAGGTGGATTGGTTTGAGAGAAATCATGAAAGATGTGAGAGTTATTATTAACTAAGGGCAACTTAAGGTGGCTACTTAAATTCACATATGGGTGGACTGGTTGTGGGCACCTGGGATATACCAGTGTTGTCGAAGGAGATCCCGGGGAACCCGTGTGATCATCCTATGGAATGCCACCCAGGTTCAAAGGGGTCATAAGATTATTCATGCTAGAAACATCTATGCGTAGCCACAAGCCATTAAGGGCTCTGGCATAGTTGAGTAAGTTGTGGGAATCCTTTCCATGATGGGCTACCAGATGTAGGGGATTGTAGGTGTACCGACGTATGTATTGGTTAAGGGGACCTCCTCGGAAAGACCGTGTCTCGGTCACCCGTTTCTCAAACATCATGCAGTGCGAGAAATTGAATGGAGGATATCGATTCTTGTGGGGAAAATTGTGCAAACCTCTTCAGAGTGTACAAACTAATCATGGTTAGTCGTGTCCTCGGTTATGGACATCTTGAGTATCTGGTACTTGAATTATTATTTTGATCTCATCACTTTACTCAATTAATTTGTCGGGTTATTAATTTTAATTTTGGGATTGAGTCGGGTTACCTTCTCAATATTTTACAACAAACTTTGTAGTTAAATAAAATATATTCCTTTGTTGTAGGGAAAAACTAGCTTTATGCAAATGATAACCATAGAGCCTCCACCAGCCATATATGCATGTAGCGATAGTTGTTATTTTTCATTGCTCTATAGTATTATATTGCCAGCATATTCCATGTGCTGACCTACATGGCTGCAATGTATCATGTTGCAGGTTTTTTAGACGAAGACTAAGGTGCGCTAGGTGGTTGTCATGCACTTAGTATTGCCGTGGAGTTGGATGGACTCATTTATCTTCGATGCTTCCGTAGTTATCTTATTTTAGATGGCCTTCGGGCATATTATTGTAATAAGTACTCTTTTTGAGACACTTGCTGTAATAAGTGTCTGATTGAACTCTATTATAAATCCTCGAATACTATGTGTGTCAGGAATATCAATCCAGGGATGACACTTCAGAACAGAGACTTGACCATCTGAGTTCGGGTCGCTACAAGATGGTATCAGAGCACACGCTGACTGTAGGACGCGACCACTGGGATAGGCCATATGATACTCTTCTCTACTCATTTCTGACTCTTCTCCAATTCTACTCTATAGATGGCAGACCCAAGGAACAAGTTCACTCAACCGGATGACGACACCCCTTTCGGATGACACTTGAAGGAAGTCACTAGGTACCCGTGTTGGGGAACGTAGTAATTTCAAAAAAAATCCTACGCACACGCAAGATCATGGTGATGCATAGCAACGAGAGGGGAGAGTGTTGTCTACGTACCCACGCAGACCGACTGCGGAAGCGTTGACGCAACGTAGAGGAAGTAGTCATACGTCTTCCCGATCCGACCGATCCAAGCACCGTTACTCCGGCACCTCCGAGTTCTTAGCACACGTACAGCTCGATGACGATCCCCGGACTCTGATCCAGCAAAGCGTCGGGGAGGAGTTCCGTCAGCACGACGGCGTGGTGACGATCTTGATGTTCTACTATCGCAGGGCTTCGCCTAAGCACCGCTACCATATGATCGAGGTGGAATATGGTGGCAGGGGGCACCGCACACGGCTAAGGAACGATCTCAAGGATCAACTTGTGTGTTTAGAGGTGCCCCCCTGCCCCCGTATATAAAGGATCCAAGGGGGAGGGGGCGGCCGGCCAGGAGGACGGCGCAGGAGGAGTCCTACTCCTACCGGGAGTAGACTCCCCCCCCAATCCTAGTTGGAATAGGATTCCCCGAGGGGGAAAGAGAGAGAGGGGGGCCGGCCACCTCTCCTTGTCCTAATAGGACTAGCGGGGGGAGGCGCGCGGCCTATCTTGGGCTGCCCCTTTCTCCTTTCCACTAAAGCCCACTAAGGCCCATACAGCTCCCGGGGGGTTCCGGTAACCTTCCGGTGCTCCGGTAAAATCTTGATTTCACCCGGAACACTTCCGATATCCAAACATAGGCTTCCAATATATCAACCTTTATGTCTCGACCATTTTGAGACTCCTCGTCATGTCCGTGATCACATCCGGGACTCCGAACTAACTTCGGTACATCAAAATGCATAAACTCATAATAATTGTCATTGTAATGTTAAGCGTGCGGACCCTACGGTTCGAGAACAATGCAGACATGACTGAGACACATCTCCGGTCAATAACCAATAGCGGGACCTGGATGCCCATATTGGCTCCTACATATTCTACGAAGATCTTTATCGATCAGACCGCATAACAACATACGTTGTTCCCTTTGTTATCGGTATATTACTTGCCCGAGATTCGGTCGTCGGTATCCAATACCTAGTTCAATCTCGTTACCGGCAAGTCTCTTTACTCGTTCCGTAATACATCATCTCACAACTAACACATTAGTTGTAATGCTTGCAAGGCTTATGTGATGTGCATTACCGAGAGGGCCCAGAGATACCTCTCCGACAATCGGAGTGACAAATCCTAATCTCGAAATATGCCAACCCAACATGTACCTTTGGAGACACATGTAATGCTCCTTTATAATCACCCAATTACATTGTGACGTTTGGTAGCACCCAAAGTGTTCCTCCGGCAAACGGGAGTTGCATAATCTCATAGTCATAGGAACATGTATAAGTCATGAAGAAAGCAATAGCAACATACTAAACGATCAGGTGCTAAGCTAATGGAATGGGTCATGTCAATCAGATCATTCAACTAATGATGTGACCTCGTTAATCAAATAACAACACTTTGTTTATGGTTAGGAAACATAACCATCTTTGATTAACGAGCTAGTCAAGTAGAGGCATACTAGTGACACTCTGTTTGTCTATGTATTCACACATGTATTATGTTTCCGGTTAATACAATTCTAGCATGAATAATAAACATTTATCATGATATAAGGAAATAAATAATAACTTTATTATTGCCTCTAGGGCATATTTCCTTCAGTCTCCCACTTGCACTAGAGTCAATAATCTAGATTACACAGTAATGATTCTAACACCCATGGAGCCTTGGTGTTGATCATGTTTTGCTCATGGAAGAGGCTTAGTCAACGGATCTGCAACATTCAGATCCGTATGTATCTTGCAAATCTCTATGTCTCCCACCTGGACTAGATCCCGAATGGAATTGAAGTGTCTCTTGATGTGCTTGGTTCTCTTGTGAAATCTGGATTCCTTTGCCAAGGCAATTGCACCAGTATTGTCACAGAAGATTTTCATTGGACCCGATGCACTAGGTATGACACCTAGGTCGGATATGAACTCCTTCATCCAGACTCCTTCATTCGCTGCTTCCGAAGCAGCTATGTACTCCGCTTCACATGTAGATCCTGCTACGACGCTTTGTTTAGAACTGCACCAACTGACAGCTCTACCGTTTAATGTAAACACGTATCCGGTTTGCGATTTAGAATCGTCCGGATCAGTGTCAAAGCTCGCATCAACGTAACCCTTTACGATGAGCTCTTTGTCACCTCCATATACGAGAAACATATCCTTAGTCCTTTTTAGGTATTTCAGGATGTTCTTGACCGCTGTCCAATGATCCACTCCTGGATTACTTTGGTACCTCCCTGCTAAACTTATAGCAAGGCACACATCAGGTCTGGTACACAGCATTGCATACATGATAGAGCCTATGACTGAAGCATAGGGAACATCTTTCATTTTCTCTATATCTTCTGCAGTGGTCGGGCATTGAGTCTGACTCAACTTCACACCTTGTAACATAGGCAAGAACCCTTTCTTTGCTTGATCCATTTTGAACTTCTTCAAAATCTTGTCAAGGTATGTGCTTTGTGAAAGTCCAATTAAGCGTCTTGATCTATCTCTATAGATCTTTGTGCCTAATATGTAAGCAGCTTCACCGAGGTCTTTCATTGAAAAACTCTTATTCAAGTATCCCTTTATGCTATCCAGAAATTCTATATCATTTCCAATTAGTAATATGTCATCCACATATAATATCAGAAATGCTACAGAGCTCCCACTCACTTTCTTGTAAATACAGGCTTCTCCAAAAGTCTGTATAAAATCAAATGCTTTGATCACACTATCAAAGCGTTTATTCCAACTCCGAGAGGCTTGCACTAGTCCATAAATGGATCGCTGGAGCTTGCACACTTTGTTAGCTCCCTTTGGATCAACAAAACCTTCTGGTTGCATCATATACAACTCTTCTTCCAGAAATCCATTCAGGAATGCAGTTTTGACATCCATTTGCCAAATTTCATAATCATAAAATGCGGCAATTGCTAACATGATTCGGACAGACTTAAGCATCGCTACGGGTGAGAAGGTCTCATCGTAGTCAACCCCTTGAACTTGTCGAAAACCTTTTGCGACAAGTCGAGCTTTGTAGACAGTAATATTACCGTCAGCGTCAGTCTTCTTCTTGAAGATCCATTTATTCTCAATCGCTTGCCGATCATCGGGCAAGTCAACCAAAGTCCATACTTTGTTCTCATACATGGATCCCATCTCAGATTTCATGGCTTCAAGCCATTTTGCGGAATCTGGGCTCACCATCGCTTCTTCATAGTTCGTAGGTTCATCATGATCTAGTAGCATGACTTCCAGAACAGGATTACCGTACCACTCTGGCGCGGATCTCACTTTGGTTGATCTACGAGGTTCAGTAGTATCTTGATCTAAAGTTTCATGATCATTATCATTATCTTCCTCACTAACTGGTGTAGGTGTCACTGAAACAGTTTTCTGTGATGTACTACTTTCCAGTAAGGGAGCAGGTACAGTTACCTCGTCAAGTTCTACTTTCCTCCCACTCACTTCTTTCGAGAGAAACTCCTTCTCTAGAAAGTTTCCGAATTTAGCAACCAAAGTCTTGCCTTCGGATCTGTGATAGAAGGTGTATCCAATAGTTTCCTTTGGATATCCTATGAAGACACATTTTCTCCGATTTGGGTTCGAGCTTATCAGGTTGAAGATTTTTCACATAAGCATCACAGCCCCAAACTTTCAAAAACGACAACTTTGGTTTCTTGCCAAACCACAGTTCATAAGGCGTCGTCTCAACGGATTTTGATGGTGCCCTTTTTAACGTGAATGCGGCCGTCTCTAGAGCGTATCCCCAAAACGATAGCGGTAAATCAGTAAGAGACATCATAGATCGCACCATATCTAGTAAAGTACAATTATGACGTTCGGACACACCATTACGCTGTGGTGTTCCGGATGGCGTGAGTTGCGAAACTATTCCACAATTTTTCAAATGTACACCAAACTCGTAACTCAAATATTCTCCTCCACGATCAGATCGTAGAAACTTTATTTTCTTGTTACGATGATTTTCAACCTCGCTCTAAAATTCTTTGAACTTTTCAAATGTTTCAGACTTGTGTTTCATTAAGTAGATATACCCATATCTGCTTAAGTCATCTGTGAAGGTGAGAAAATAACGATATCCGCCACGAGCCTCAATATTCATCGGACAACATACATCTGTATGTACGATTTCGAACAAATATGTTGCTCTCTCCATAGTACCGGAGAACGGTGTTTTAGTCATCTTGCCCATGAGGCACGGTTCGCAAGTACCAAGTGATTCATAATCAAGTGGTTCTAAAAGTCCATCAGTATGGAGTTTCTTCATGCGCTTTACACCGATATGACCTAAACGGCAGTGCCACAAATAAGTTGCACTATCATTATCAACTCTGCATCTTTTGGCTTCAACATTATGAATATGTGTATTACTACTATCGAGATTCAATAAGAATAGACCACTCTTCAAGGGTGCATGACCATAAGAGATATTACTCATATAAATAGAACAACCATTATTCTCTGATTTAAATGAATAACCGTCTTGCATTAAACAAGATCCAGATATAATGTTCATGCTCAACGCTGGCACCAAATAACAATTATTTAGGTCTAATACTAATCCCGAAGGTAGATGTAGAGGTAGCATGCCGACCGCGATCACATCGACTTTGGAACCGTTTCCCACGCGCATCGTCACCTCATCCTTAGCCAATCTTCGCTTAATCCGTAGTCCCGGTTTCGAGTTGCAAATATTAGCAACAGAACCAGTATCAAATACCCAGGTGCTACTGCGAGCATTGGTAAGGTACACATCAATAACATGTATATCACATATACCTTTGTTCACCTTGCCATCCTTCTTATCCGCCAAATACTTGGGGCAGTTCCGCTTCCAGTTACCAGTCTGCTTGCAGTAGAAGCACTCAGTTTCAGGCTTAGGTTCAGACTTGGGTTTCTTCTCTTGAGCAGCAACTTGCTTGCCATTCTTCTTGAAGTTCCCCTTCTTCTTCCCTTTGCCCTTTTTCTTGAAACTAGTGGTCTTATTGACCATAAACACTTGATGCTCCTTCTTGATTTCTACCTCCACAGCTTTCAGCATTGCGAAGAGCTCGGGAATAGTCTTGTTCATCCCTTGCATATTATAGTTCATTACGAAGCTCTTGTAGCTTGGTGGCAGTGATTGAAGAATTCTGTCAATGACGCAATCATCTGGAAGATTAACTCCCAATTGAATCAAGTGATTATTATACCCAGACATTTTGAGTATATGCTCACTGACAAAACTGTTCTCCTCCATCTTGCAGCTATAGAACTTATTGGAGACTTCATATCTCTCCATCCGGGCATTTTCTTGAAATATTAACTTCAACTCCTGGAACATCTCATATGCTCCATGACGTTCAAAACGTCGTTGAAGTCCAGATTCTAAGTCGTAAAGCATGGCACACTGAACTATCGAGTAGTCATCAGCTTTGCTCTGCCAGACGTTCATAACATCTGGTGTTGCTCCAGCAGCAGGCCTGGCACCCAGCGGTGCTTCCAGGATGTAATTCTTCTGTGCAGCAATGAGGATAATCCTCAAGTTACGGACCCAGTCCGTGTAATTGCTACCATCATCTTTCAACTTTGCTTTCTCAAGGAACGCATTAAAATTCAACGGAACAACAGCACGAGCCATCTATCTGCAATCAATATAAACAAGCAAGATACTATCAGGGACCAAGTTCATGATAAATTTAAGTTCAATTAATCATATTACTTAAGAACTCCCACTTAGATAGACATCCCTCTAATCCTCTAAGTGATCACGTGATCCAAATCAACTAAACCATGTCCGATCATCATGTGAGATGGAGTAGTTTCATTGGTGAACATCACTATGTTGATCATATCTACTATATGATTCACGCTCGACCTTTCGGTCTCCGTGTTCTGAGGCCATATCTGTATATGCTTGGCTCGTCAAGTATAACCGGAGTATTCCGCGTGTGCAACTGTTTTGCACCCGTTGTATTTGAACATAGAGCCTATCACACCCGATCATCACATGGTGTCTCAGCACGAAGAACTTACGCAACGATGCATACTCAGGGAGAACACTTCTTGATAATTTAGTGAGAGATCATCTTATAATGCTACTGTCAATCAAAGCAAGATAAGATGCATAAAAGATAAACATCACATGCAATCAATATAAGTGATATGATATGGCCATCATCATCTTGTGCCTGTGATCTCCATCTCCGAAGCACCGTCATGATCACCATCATGATCACCATTGTCATCGGCGCGACACCTTGATCTCCATCGTAGCATCGTTGTCGTCTCGCCAATCTTATGCTTCTACGACTATCACTACCGCTTAGTAATAAAGTAAAGCATTACATCGTGATTGCATTGCATACAATAAAGCGACAACCAAATGGCTCCTGCCAGTTGCCGATAACTCGGTTACAAAACATGATCATCTCATACAATAAAATTTAGCATCATGTCTTGGCCATATCACATCACAACATGCCCTGCAAAAACAAGTTAGACGTCCTCTACTTTGTTGTTGCATGTTTTACGTGGCTGCTACGGGCTTAAGTAAGAACCAATCTCACCTACGCATCAAAACCACAACGATAGTTTGTCAAATAGACTCCGTTTTAACCTTCACAAGGACCGGGCGTAGCCACACTCGGTTCAACTAAAGTTGGAGAGACAGTCGCCCGCAAGCCACCTATGTGCAAAGCACGTCGGGAGAACCGGTCTCGCGTAAGCGTACGCGTAATGTTGGTCCGGGTCGTCTCGTCCAACAATACCGCCGAACCAAAGTATGACATGCTGGTAGGCAGTATGACTTATATCGCCCACAACTCACTTGTGTTCTACTCGTGCATATAACATCAAACCATAAAACCTAGGCTCGGATGCCACTGTTGGGGAACACAGTAATTTCAAAAAAATTCCTACGCACACGCAAGATCATGGTGATGCATAGCAACGAGAGGGGGAGAGTGTTGCCTACGTACCCACGCAGACCGACTGCGGAAGCGTTGACGCAACATAGAGGAAGTAGTCGTACGTCTTCCCGATCCGACCGATCCAAGCACCGTTACTCCGGCACCTCCGAGTTCTTAGCACACGTACAGCCCGATGACGATCCCCGGGCTCCGATCCAGCAAAGCATCAGGGAGGAGTTCCGTCAGCATGATGGCATGGTGACGATCTTGATGTTCTACTGTCGCAGGGTTCGCCTAAGCACCACTACAATATGATCGAGGTGGAATATGGTGGCAGGGGGCACCGCACACGGCTAAGGAATGATCTCAAGGATCAAGTTGTGTGTTTAGAGGTGCCCCCTGCCCCCGTATATAAAGGATCCAAGGGGGAGGCGGCGGCCGACCAGGAGGAGGGCGCAGGAGGAGTCGTACTCCTACCGGGAGTAGGACTCCCCCCCCCCCGAATCCTAGTTGGAATAGGATTCCCCGAGGGGGAAAGAGAGAGAGGGGGGACGGCCACCTCTCCTTGTCCTAATAGGACTAGGGGAGGGGGGAGGCGCGCGGCCTACCTTGGGCTGCCCCTTTCTCCTTTCCACTAAAGCCCACTAAGGCCCATATAGCTCCCGGGGGGTTCCGGTAACCTCCCGGTACTCCGGTAAAATCTCGATTTCACCCGGAACACTTCCGATATCCAAACATAGGCTTCCAATATATCAATCTTTATGTCTCGACCATTTCGAGACTCCTCGTCATGTCCATGATCACATCCGGGACTCCGAACTAACTTCGGTACATCAAAATGCATAAACTCATAATAACTGTCATCGTAACGTTAAGCATGCGGACCCTACGGTTCGACAACAATGCAGACATGACTGAGACACATCTCCGGTCAATAACCAATAGCGGGACCTGGATGCCCATATTGGCTCCTACATATTCTACGAAGATCTTTATTGGTCAGACCGCATAACAACATACGTTGTTCCCTTTGTCATCGGTATATTACTTGCCCGAGATTCGATCGTCGGTATCCAATACCTAGTTCAATCTCGTTACCGGCAAGTCTCTTTACTCGTTCCGTAATACATCATCTCACAACTAACACATTAGTTGTAATGCTTGCAAGGCTTATGTGATGTGGATTACCGAGAGGGCCCAGAGATACCTCTCCGACAATCGGAGTGGCAAATCCTAATCTCGAAATATGCCAACCCAACATGTACCTTTGGAGACACCTGTAATGCTCCTTTATAATCACCCAGTTACGTTGTGACGTTTGGTAGCACCCAAAGTGTTCCTCCGGCAAATGGGAGTTGCATAATCTCATAGTCATAGGAACATGTATAAGTCATGAAGAAAGCAATAGCAACATACTAAACGATCGGGTGCTAAGCTAATGGAATGGGTCATGTCAATCAGATCATTCAACTAATGATGTGACCTCGTTAATCAAATAACAACACTTTGTTTATGGTTAGGAAACATAACCATCTTTGATTAACGAGCTAGTCAAGTAGAGGCATACTAGTGACACTCTGTTTGTCCATGTATTCACACATGTATTATGTTTCCGGTTAATACAATTCTAGCATGAATAATAAACATTTATCATGATATAAGGAAATAAATAATAACTTTATTATTGCCTCTAGGGCATATTTCCTTCAACCCGAGCATCGGCATACCAAGCTTCACCGGTACCTACACCGCCACTTTACCAGAAGAGGAGCGCTGGATGATTCGAGTTTATGTTCTAGGAAGGACATTCGCGCCAGTTACTGAACCCATCGAGTTTTCCTTTGATGCGCCAACCTGGAGTCTAGGAAAGAGCATGGCCGCTCACATCGCTATTGGACACATCGGCGAGGTATACAACAAGGATATTAAGGACACCATCTAACAGATATGTGGACACCGAGATGAGAAATGGGAGATGATTTGCACCAGGAAGGATAATCCATTGCAGCCTACATACATGAGTTAAATCAACACATTCGTCGTCAGGAGAACCAAATGTGCACCAATATGATAGACATGAAGAAGGTGATGACCCGGAACATGGAGCTAGAAGAGGAGCTCAAGTCTACACGCGATGGATATGAAGAAGAAATTGCAGTACTACTGGAGAAGAATGAAGACCTCAAGAAAAAGCTATGAATATTCATGGTGGATCCTGAACCTGGAGAGGACATCCGTTCTGAAGACTACATCATACTAGACGACACAGACTCCGACCCCGACAGTGATGATGATTATGAAAATGAAGCTGGAGCTGATATCATGGAGTCATCCACCAAACAAAATTTCTAGTCGACCACCATATATCATTAGTATTCTGCCATGTATATAGTAATAGTCCGAGCATTTTGTAACGGTAGCTTAGGCCGATTGTATGATCTTCCTTGAATTGAATGGTGTGAAATGAATGTGCTTGTTTCATATGCATATGGGTAGTGATCTCTCTTTAGATCTCACTCTATTCTT
Source organism: Triticum aestivum (assembly GCF_018294505.1). Classification (NCBI taxonomy): domain Eukaryota; kingdom Viridiplantae; phylum Streptophyta; class Magnoliopsida; order Poales; family Poaceae; genus Triticum; species Triticum aestivum. Next base: position 318,926,010 of record NC_057797.1, read on the forward strand.
TTCTCACCCCTCTAAACCTATCAGATGCCTCCGAGACGTGACCCCGGATTTGTCTTCCCACTGGAGCTCACTCAGTTGATCCAACAACAGAATACCTTGATGCAGTTGCTAGTCTAGAACCAAGGAAACAACAACAACAATAACAACAACAACAACAACAACAACAACAACAACAACAACAACAACAACAACAACAACAACAACAACAACAACAACAACAACAACAACAACAACAACAACAACAACAACAACAACAACAACAACAACAACAACAACAATAACAACAACAACAACAACAACAACAACAACAACAACAACAACAACAACAACAACAACAACAACAATAACAACAACCCACCGCCACCACCTCCAGTGGACAACATGGCCCGTTTTTTGAGGTTGAATCCGCCGGTGTTCTCTAGTAGCACCGAGCCGGTTGTTGTTGATGACTAGCTCCGCAAGATTGGAAGGGAGCTGACCACCGCAGGTTGCACAGATACTGACAAGGTGAATTTTGCCGCACATCAATTGGATGGACCCGTAGCATCATGGTGGGAGAACTACACTGCCACTTTCCCCGTGGCCAATGTCACTTGGGATCAGTTTCAGCAAGCATTCTGCACTGCACATGTTTCAGCTGGAGCCATGAGTATGAAGAAGCATGAGTTTCACAACTTGCTCCATGGAAACTATACTGTGGCACAGTACGTGGATGAGTTCAGCAAGTTATCTCACTATGCCCCAGATGTCGCGAAGCAGGAGAAGTTTATGGAGGGGATGAATGACGAGATGAGTATGTAGTTGATGGTGGCAACATTCACTAACTACCAGGAGTTGGTAGGCAGGGCCCTTATGATTGAAGGCAAGCAGCAGCAGATAGAGAGCCGCAAACGGAAGTATCGATAGGGGAAGTACAACTCTGGAGCTCAGCAGAAGCCTCGTTTTACCCCGAACTTGGGAGGACACACCCATCATAACCATGGAGTCCATTCTCACAATGTAGGAAGTTCACATAATCACAGTGGCACTAAGAATGGGAATGGGAATGGAGGAAACAATAGTCAGAGCCATTCCAACCCAGCAACCGCCGCCAAGAAGGATTTGAGTCATGTTACCTATTTCAAGTACGGGAAGACTAGACACTATGCCAAAGACTGTCCTGAGATAAAGAATGGAAATGGAAATGGAAGCACTGGGAAGAATCCCAACCCATTCACCCGAGGGTAGGTGAACCACGTCAACGTGGAGGAAGTTGAAGAGCAGCCCAATGCAGTTATTGGTAAGTTTTTGATTAAGTTATTTACTGCTATTGTCCTTTTTGACACTGGTGCATCGCATTCATACATATCAAGGGGATTTGTGGATAAGTTTAAGTTGCCCACCGTATCCCTTAAGACACCTATGTTAGTAAGCTCACCTGGAGCGGAGTATATGGCTAGGAGAGGATGTTTTCAGTTGCCATTGACCATAGGTAGACATGTTTTCCCCTCAGACCTAATAATTTTGGAGTCACAAGGATTGGATGTGATGCTAGGCATGGATTGGCTATCGATGTATGGAGGAAATATCGATTGTGCTAGTAAGTCAATTCTCCTCACTACCCCAGAGGGTAAACGGATCAAGTTTGTGTCTAGGCATGTGCCAATGAGGACTCAAGTGAATTCACTCTCGGGAGTTGTTCAGGAGGAAGTGCCAGTTGTGAAAGATTATCCTGATGTATTTCCAGAGGAATTACCAAGCATGCCACTAGATCGAGACATAGAATTTTTGATAGAGCTGTTACCGGGCACCAGACCAATATCAAAGAGACCATATCGTATGCCCGCAAATGATCTGGAGGAAATTAAGAAGCGGATTAAGGAGGTATTGGAGAAAGGTTATATTCGACCAAGTTCGTCACCGTGGGGAGCCCTGGTGCTCTTAGTTGAGAAGAAGGATGGATCTTTGAGGATGGTTGTGGATTATCATGCACTGAATGAGGTGATGATCAAGAACAAGTACTGACTACCGACGATCGGTGATTTGTTTGACCAGCTGCATGGGAGCTAAAGTATTCTCCAAGATCGATCTTCAATCAGGATACCACCAACTGAAGACCCGAGAACAGGATATACCTAAGGCAGCTTTTACCACAAGGTATGGTCTATATGAGTACACGGTCATGTCTTTTGTATTGACTAACGCCCCTGCATATTTTATGAGTATGATGAATAAGGTGTTCATGGAGTTCTTGGATAAGTTTGTTGTGGTGTTCATTGATGATATATTGGTTTACTCAAAGAATGAAGAAGAACACAAGGAACATTTGCGCTCAGTTCTCGAGAAGCTCAGGGAACATTACTAATATGCCAAGTTCAGCAAATGTGAGTTTTGGTTGAAACAAGATGGATTTCGCGGACATGTTATATCTGGAGAAGGTATAGCAGTAGACCCTACTAAGGTTCAGTCAATCATAGAGTGGTTGGCACCCACCTCAGTTGGAGAGATACGCAGTTTTCTTGGACTCGCGGGATATTACCGGAGATTGATTGAAAAAAATTCCAAGATTGTGAAGCCCATGACGGAGTTATTGAAAAAGGACACAAAGTTCAAATGGAACGAAGAATGTGAGGCCAGTTTTCAGGAGTTGAAGAAATGTTTAGTTACAGCCCCAGTACTAATTCTTCCGGATATACACAAGGATTTCCAAGTGTATTGTGACACTTCTCGTCAGGGACTTGGAGGTGTACCTATGCAAGACGGAAGAGTTATTTCATATGCCTCACGTCAGCTTCGACCTCATGAGTTGGATTACGCCATGCATGATTTGGAGTTAGCAGTCGTAGTGCATGCAGTCAAGACTTGGAGACATTTTCTTATTGGAAACCATTGTGATGTATACACGGATCATAAGAGTTTGAAGTATATCTTCACGCGGAAGGAGTTGAATCTCAGGAAAAGGAGATGGTTGGAGCTCATAAAGGATTACAAATTGAAGCTGCATTATCATCCGGGAAAGGCCAATGTTGTAGCAGCCGCTTTGAGCTACAAGAGTTATGTCAATACTCACTTAACTAGAGGATTACCTCAGGAGTTACCCGAAAATCTTAGGGAACTTCATTTGGAGATAGTTCCGAGAGGTTTTGTTGCAGCATTAGAAGTTCAGTCCATGTTATTGGGAAAGATTCGAGAAGCCCATAAGACTGATAAGGAAATTGCAAAGATAAAGGAGAAGATGATCAAAGGAAAGGCCAAAGGTTTTCGTGAGGATGACACGAAACTTTGTGGTTCGAGGATCGTATTTATGTTCCCAATGACGCAGAGATCAGGAAGTTAATACTTCAGGAAGCCCATGACTCCCCTTACTCGATTCACCCCGGAAACACCAAGATGTATTTGGATTTCAAGGAACATTTCTGGTGGACATGTATGAAGAAGGATATTGCCGAGTATGTAGCAGTATGTGACGTCTGTTAGAGAGTCAAGGCAGAGCATCAGAAGCCAGCAGGACTACTTCAGCCTATCCGGAACCCGAATGGTAGTGGGATAAACTTGGCATGGATTTCATCACCGGATTACCCAGGACACGACCAGGATATGACTCTATCTGGGTAGTACTTGATCGCTTGACCAAAGTGTCTCACTTTATCCCCGTGAAAACTACTTATACGAGCGCGAAGTTGGCCAAGGTATATATGACCAGGATTGTATGTCTGCACGGAGTTCCAAGGACCATAGTATTAGATAGAGGAACACAGTTTACCTTGAAGTTTTGGAATCAGTTACACCAAACTTTGGGTACTATGCTAGAGTTCAGCACATCCTTCCATCCGCAGACAGATGGACAGACCAAGAGAGTTAATCAGATTCTAGAGGACATGTTGAGATCTTATGTGCTAGATTATGGATCTAGTTGGGATGATAATTTTCCTTACGTAGAGTTCTCATATAACAACAACTACCAGACTAGTTTGAAGATGGCCCCTTTCGAAGCTTTGTATGGAAGGATGTGCAGGACATCATTGATGTGGGATGAAGTTGGAGACCGTCAATTGTTCCGACCAGATTTAATCAAAGAGTCTGAAGAGAAGGTTAAGTTGATTTGTGATAGACTGAAGGTAGCTCAGTCTAGGCAGAAGAGTTATGCCGATACTCAATGCTAGGAGGTAGCCTATCAAATTGAAGATAGAGCATATCTCCGTGTGTCACCACTGCGAGGAATGATTTGGAGTCAAAGGAAAGTTAGCACCATGATTTGTAGGACCATACCGAGTTTTGGAACGTATGGGAGAAGTTGCCTACAAGTTGGAGTTACCCAAAGGTTTGTCAGGAGTTCATGATGTGTTCCATGTTTCCTAGTTGAAGAAGTGCCATGCAGAGATGGTCGATATTCCTCTGAGAGAAACAGTGCCCCTAGAAGCAATTCAGTTGGAGAGTGGCCTAACCTACAAGGAGAAACCCGTCAAGATTCTCGAGTTTGCAAGTCGAGTTACACGCAGCAAGGTCATCAAGTTTGGCAAAGTTTAGTGGAGCCACCATACCGAGGGCGAGATTCATCTTAAGGGGGTAGGTTCGTAACATCCCAATTTTCAATTTGGATGTTAATCATTAGGTCATCATATGCATCCATGATTCTTGCATTTTGAATTGGTTTTATTTCAATATTTTCATCCTTTAGACCTTAAGCAACTCAAGGACCATTTGAGAGAGTTGGAGGTTTTCATAAAATTTCCATTTTTGAATTTTCAAAATTGGTAAATTGGATCAAGGTGATTTTTGTTTGAAATTATTTTTCCAATTATTTTGAAATAAATAAAAATAATGAGAGAAGATAATATGACTTCTTCAAAATAGAGGAAATAATGGAAATTTAATTTTAAATAAAAATATATTTCATTTGATATTTTATTCAGTTAAATTAGGAAAAAATTGCATTTTAAAAAATTGCATTTGAGCCTAGAAAAATGTTCATGTTGTCCGAAATATTAGGACGGGACCGTGGAAATTATTTTTGGGATTTTAGGATTTTTACTGATTTTATTTTTTGGATTTTTCTTTTTCGGTGAACTTATTTAAAAAAATCTCTTCGACCGACTGGGCCGAAGCCTAGACGGCCCAGCGCCGCCGACCCCCTTGCCAACCCCGAGTCCGGCTGCCGCTCGGCCGATGCCACTGTGACCGACTGGGACTCCCCTCGGCTTGCCCCCTCCGCCAAGCAGCCGCGCCCCTTGCCCCTTTAAAGCAGCCGCCCGACCCCCCCCCCCGTCTCGTCAAACCACCCGCAGCCACACCTCCCGGTGCACGCTGCACCGCCGCCGCTTTGTGTTGCCGTCGCCGCTGCTGCTGCACGCCGCCCGCGTCGTGCCCCACTGCTGCACACCGCACGCCGCCCGCGTCGCGCCCCACAGCCGCACGCCACACGCCGCCCGCGCAGCCTCCCGCACGCCGGAGCCACGCCGCACCGACGCCCGCCGCCCCACTGGCTGGAGTACGCCGCCACCATTCCCGATCCGCCGCCGGTTTTCACCAAAAACCACCGAACCAGTAAAAACCGATCTGGTTCTTTAGTTTTTTGGTTGTTCTTTTAGATCGGTTTTTTAGGGTTCGTTAAATAGCGAACGTTCAGCCGATTCATTTTATTAGCGAACGAATTTGTTCGTTAGTCACTGTTAGCAGACGTTCGTTCGTTAGCTTTTTCTTTTTAGTTTTTTCGGCCAGGGACCTATCCGCAAATAGTTTCCTTACAGATTAGTCCCTGATCTTCAAACCCTCACTACTTTTTGCTCGTTTGTCCAAATCCAGTGAAACAAACGCCAAAATATTCGTCGTCTTCCCCTCTATCTAGATAAACAACTTGAACATGATTTTGGAAAATTAAAATTTGGTTTCAAGCAAATTTGATTTGAACTTCTTTTGATCATAGTTTGAGTTTCGTAGCTCCAATTTGATTGATTCTTTTTGCAAATCGAAGCTCTTCACTTGATATTTTCGTTTAGATCTTTTCTTTTGGGTTTTACCTTTGCATCTTATGCTTGAGTGCTTATGTATGCTATTGTTTGTTCACGATAGAGTTTTCGGAGTGCGAGGCTTGCTACTACGAATCTCTAGGGTTTTCCAATCGTCAGTAGGGCAAGAAACACTTTGATCATATCCCTTTATTACCCAGTTTTTATGCATTAGTCTCAACCCTCAAACATTGCATGAGTAGGTTTTGATAATATGTGGGTGTTGGGAAGTAGTTGATGACGTAGGAACCTATTGTGTTATATTCAAAACCTTGGTGTTACTGCGTTATGATTGCACTACTTTGCTATGCTCGTAGACGTGGATTGGTCTGAGAGAATTCATGAAAGATGTGAGAGTTATTATTAACTAAGGGCAACTTAAGGTGGCTACTTCAATACACATATGGGTGAATTGGTTGTGGGCACCTGGGGATATACCAATGTTGTCCAAGGAGATCTCGGGGAACCCGTGTGATCATCCTATGGAATGCTACCTAGGTTTAAAGGGATCATAAGATTATTCAAGCTAGAAACTTCCATGTGCAGCCAAAAGCCATTATGGGCTCTGGCATAGTTGAGTACGTTGTGAGAATCCTTTCCGTGATGGGCAAGCAGATGTAGGGGATTGTAGGTGTACCGACCTATCTATCGGTTAAGGGGACCTCCTCGTAAAGACTGTGTCTCGGTCATCCGTTTCTCAAACATCATGCAGTGCGAGAAATTCAACAGAGGAGATCGAGTCTTGTGGGGAAAAGTGTGCAAACCACTGTAGAGTGTACAAAATAATCATGATTAGCCGTGTCCCCGGTTATGGACATCTTGAGTATCTGGTACTTGAATTATTATGTTGATCTCATCACTTTACTTAATTAATTTTTCGGGTTATTAATTTTAATTTTGGGATTGAGTTGGGGTTACCTTATCAATATTTTTCAACAAACTTTGTAGTTAAATAAAATATATTCCTTTGTTGTAGGAAAAACTAGCTTTATGCAAATGATAACCATAGAGCCTCCACCAACCATATATGCATGTACTGATAGTTGTTATTTTGTTCATTGCTCTATAATGTTATCTTGCCAGCATATTCCATGTGCTGACCTACACGTCTGCAACATATCTTGTTGCGGAGTTTTCAGACGAAGACTAAGGTGCGCTAGGTCGTTGTCATGCACTCAGTATTGCCGTGGAGTTGGATGGACTCATTTATCTTTGATGCTTCCGCAATTATCTTATTTTAGATGGCCTTCAGCTATATTATTGTAATAAGTACTCTTTTTGAGACACTCGATGTAATAAGTGTGTGATTGAACTCTATTATAAATCCTCGAGTACTGTGTGTGTCAGGAATACCAATCCAGGGATGACACTTAAGCACAGACACTTGACCGTCTGAGGTTGGGTCGCTACACGTAAAACTTGCAACAACAAAGTAGAGGACATCTAACTTGTTTTTGCAGGGCATGTTGTGATGTGATATGGTCAAGACGTGATGAGATATAAATTGTTGTATGAGATGATCATGTTTTGTAGAAGTTATCGGCAACTGGCAGGAGCCTTATGGTTTTCGCTTTATTGTATGAAATGCAATCGCCATGTAATTGCTTTACTTTATCACTAAGCGGTAGCGATAGTCCTAGAAGCAATAGTTGGCGAGACGATAACGACGCTACGATGAAGATCAAGGTGTCGAGCCGGTGATGATGGAGATCATGACGGTGCTTTGGAGATGTAGATCAAAGGCACAAGATGATGATGGCCATATCATATCACATATTTTGATTGCATGTGATGTTTATCTTTTATGCATCTTAATTTGCTTAGTACGCGGTAGCATTATAAGATGATCCCTCACTAAATTTCAAGGTATAAGTGTTCTCCCTGAGTATGCACCATTGCTACAGTTCATCGTGCCGAGACACCACGTGATGATCGGGTTTGATAAGCTCTACATTCACATACAATGGGTGCAAGCGAGTTTTCCACGTGAAGAATACTCGAGTTAAACTTGACGAGCCTAGCATATGTAGATATGGCCTTGGAACACTAACACCGGGAGGTCGGACATGAATCATATAGTAGATATGATCAACATAGTGATGTTCACCATTGAAAACTACTCCATCTCACGTGATGCTCGGACATGGTTTAGTTGATATGGATCATGTGTCATTTAGATGACTAGAGGGGTGTCTATCTAAGTTGGAGTTCTTAAGTAATATGATTAATTGAACTTTAATTTATCATGAACTTAGTCTTGAAAGTTTTCTTGCATATCTATGTTGCTATAGATCAATGGCCCGTGCTACCGTTCCCTTCAATTTCAATGCGTTCCTAGAGAAAGCTAAGTTGAAAGAAGATGGTAGCAACTACATGGACTGGGTTCGTAACTTGAGGATTATCCTCATTGCTGCACAGAAGCATTACGTCCTAGAAGCACCACTAGGTGCAAGATCTGCTGTAGGAGCAAGTCCGGACGTTATGAACGTCTGGCAGAGCAAAGCTGATGGCTACTCGATAGTTCAGTGTGCCATGCATTACGGCATAGAATCGGGACTTCAAAGACGTTTTGAACGTCATGGAGCATATGAGATGTTCCAGGAGTTGAAGTTAATATTACAAGAAAATGCCCAAGTTGAGAGATATGAAGTCTCCAACAAATTCTATAGCTGCAAAATGGATGAGAACAGTTTTGTCAGTGAACACAGACTCAGAATGTCAGGGTACCATAACCACTTGAAGGAGCTGGGAGTTAATCTTCCTGATGATAGTGTCATTGACAGAGTTCTTCAATCACTACCACCAAGCTATAAAGGCTTCGTGATGAACTATAATATGCAAGGGATGGAAAAGACAATTCCCGAGCTCTTCGCAATGCTAAAGGCTGTGGAGGTAGAAATCAAGAAGGAGCATCAAGTGTTGATGGTTAACAAGACCACTAGCTTCTAGAAAAAGGACAAAGGGAAGAAGGGGAACTTCAAGAAGAATAGCAAGCAAGTTGTTGCTCAAGGGAAGAAGCCCGAGTCTGGACCTAAGCCTAAAACTGAGTGGTTCTACAGCAAAGGGACTTGTCACTGGAAGTGGAACTGCCCCAAGTATTTGGCGGATAAGAAGGGTGGCAAAGTGAAAGGTATATTTGATATACATGTTATTGATGTGTACCTTATTAATGCTCGTAGTAGCGCCTGGGTATTTGATACTGGGTCTGTTGCTCATATTTGCAACTCCAAACAGGGGCTACGGATTAAACGAAGATTGGCTAAGGACGAGGTGACGATGCACGTCGGAAATCGTTCCAAGGTTGATATCATCGCCGTCGGCACGCTACCTCTACACCTACCGTCGGGATAAGTTTTAGACCTGAATAATTGTTACTTGGTGCTAGTGTTGAGCATGAACATTATATTTGGATCTTATTTGATGTGAGACGGTTATTCATTTAAATTAGAGAATAATGGTTGTTCTATTTATATGAGTAATATCTTTTATGGTCATGCACCCTTGATGAGTGGTCTATTTTTGTTGAAACTCGATTGCAGTGATCCACATATTCATAATATTGAAGCCAAAAGATGCAAAGTTAATAATGATAGTGCAACTTATTTGTGGCACTGCCATTTAGGTCATATTGGTGTTAAGCGCATGAAGAAACTCCATGGTGATGGACTTTTGGAATCACTTGATTATGAATCACTTGATGCTTGCGAACCATGCCTCATGGGCAAGATGACTAAAAGTCCATTCTCCGGAACAATGGAGCGAGCCATTGACTTATTGGAAATAATACATACTGATGTATGCAGTCTGATGAGTGTTGAGGCTCGCGGCGGGTATCGTTATTTTCTGACCTTCATAGATGATTTGAGCAGATATGGATATATATACTTAATGAAAGATTAGTCTGAAACATTTGAAAAGTTCAAAGTATTTCAGAGCGAAGTGGAAAATCATCATAACAAGAAAATAAAGTTTCTACAATCTGATCATGGAGGTGAATATTTGAGTTATGAGTTTGGTCTTCATTTGAAACAACGTAGAATAGTTTCGCAACTCGTGCCACCTGGAACACCACAGCGTAATGGTGTGTCCGAACTTCGTAACCGTACTTTATTAGATATGGTGTGATCTATGATGTCTCTTACCGATTTACCACTATCATTTTGGGGTTATGCTTTAGAGACGGCTGCATTCACGTTAAATAGGGCACCATCTAAATTCATTGAGACGACACCATATGAACTATGGTTTAGCAAGAAACCTAAGTTGTCGTTTCTTAAAGTTTGGGGCTGTGATGCTTATGTGAAAAAAGCGTCAACCTGATAAGCTCGAACCCAAATCGGAGAAATGCATCTTCATAGGATACCCAAAGGAAACTATTGGGTACACCTTCCATCACAAATCCGAAGGCAAGATATTCGTTGCTAAGAATGGATCCTTTCTAGGGAAGGAGTTTCTCTCTAAAGAAGTGAGTGGGAGGAAAGTAGAACATGATGAGGTATATGTATCTTATCCCGAATTGGAAAGTAGTTCATCATAGAAATTAGTTCATGTAATGCCTACACCAATTGGTGAGGAAGTTAATGATGATGATGTTGATGATGATGAAACTTCAGATCAAGTTACAACCGAACCTCGTAGGTCAACCAGAGTACAGTCCACACCAAAGTGGTACGGTAATCCTGTTCTGGAAGTCATGTTACTAGACCATGATGGACCTACGACTATGAGGAAGAGATGATGAGCCCAGATTCCGCGAAATGGCTTGAGGCCATGCAATCTTAGATGGGATCCATGTATGAGAACAAAGTGAGGACTTTGGTTGACTTGCTCGATGATCGTCAAGCCATAGAAAATAAATGGATCTTCAAGAGGAAGACTGGCGCTGACGGTAATGTTACTGTCTACAAAGCTTGACTTGTTGCGAAAGGTTTTCGACAAGTTCAAGGATTTGACTATGATGAGACCTTCTCACCCGTAGCAATGCTTAAGTATGTCCGAATCATGTTAGCAATTGCCGCATTTTATGATTGTGAAATTTGGCAAATGTATGTCAAAACTTCATTCCTTAATGGATTTCTTAAAGAAGAGTTGTATATGATGCAACCAGAAGGTTTTGTCGATCCTAAAGGTGCTAACAAAGTGTGCAAGCTCCAATGATCCATTTATGGACTGGTGCAAGCCTCTCAGAGTTGGAATATACGCTTTGATAGTGTGATCAAAGCATATAGTTTTGTACAGACTTTTGGAGAAGCCTGTATTTACAAGAAAGTGAGTGGCAGATCTGTAGCATTTCTAATATTATATGTGGATGACATATTGTTGATTGGAAATAATACAGAATTTCTGGATAGCATAAAAGGATACTTGAATAAGAATTTTTCAAGGTATAAGATGATCCCTCACTAAATTTCAAGGTATAGGTGATCTCCCTGAGTATGCACCATTGCTACAGTTCGTCATGCCGAGACACCACGTGATGATCGTGTCTGATAAGCTCTACATTCACATACAATGGGTGCAAGCGAGTTTCGCACGTGCAGAATACTCGGGTTAAACTTGACGAGCCTAGCATATGTAGATATGGCCTCGGAACACTGACACCGAAAGGTCGGACATGAATCATATAGTAGATATGATCAACATAGTGATGTTCACCATTGAAAACTACTGCATCTCACGTGATGATCGGACATGGTTTAGTTGATATGGATCACGTGATCATTTAGATGACTAGAGGGGTGTCTATCTAAGTGGGAGTTCTTAAGTAATATGATTAATTGAACTTTAATTTATCCTGAACTTAGTCCTGAAAGTTTTCTTGCAAATCTATGTTGATGTAGATCAATGGCCCGTGCTACCGTTCCCTTCAATTTTAATGCGCTCCTAGAGAAAGCTAAGTTGAAAGATGATGGTAGAAACTACACGGACTGGGTCCGTAACTTGAGGATTATCCTCATTGTTGCACAGAAGCATTACGTCCTAGAAGCACCGCTAGGTGCAAGACCTGCTGCAGGAGCAAGTCCAGACGTTATGAACGTTTGGCAGAGCAAAGCTGATGACTACTCGATAGTTCAGTGTGCCATGCTTTACGGCATAGAATCGGGACTTCAAAGACGTTTTGAACATCATGGAGCATATGAGATATTCCAGGAGTTGAAGTTAATATTTCAAGAAAATGCCCGAGTTGAGAGATATGAAGTCTCCAACAAATTCTATAGCTGCAAAATGGATGAGAACACTTTTGTCAGTGAACACATACTCAGAATGTCTGGGTACCATAACCACTTGACTGAGCTGGGAGTTAATCTTCCTGATGATAGTGTCATTGACAGAGTTCTTCAATCACTACCACCAAGCTATAAAGGCTTCGTGATGAACTATAATATGCAAGGGATGGAAAAGACAATTCCCGAGCTCTTCGCAATGCTTAAGGCTGTGGAGTTAGATATCAAGAAGGAGCATCAAGTGTTGATGGTTAACAAGACCACTAGCTTCAAGAAAAAGGGCAAAGGGAAGAAGGCGAACTTCAAAAAGAATAGCAAGCAAGTTGCTTCTCAAGGGAAGAAGCCCAAGTCTGGACCTAAGCCTAAAACTGAGTGCTTCTACTGCAAAGGGACTGGTCACTGGAAGCGGAACTGCCCCAAGTATTTGGCGGCTACGAAGGGTGGCAAAGTGAAAGGTATATTTGATATACATGTTATTGATGTGTACCTTACTAATGCTCTTAGTAGTGCCTGGGTATTTGATACTGGTTCTATTGCTCATATTTGCAACTCCAAACAGGGGTTACAGATTAAACAAAGATTGGCTAAGGACGAGGTGACAATGCGCGTCGGAAATGGTTCCAAGGTTGATATCATCGCCGTTGGCACGCTACCTCTACATCTACCGTCGGGATAAGTTTTAGACCTGAATAGTTGTTATTTGGTGCTAGTGTGGAGCATGAACATTATATCTGGATCTTATTTGATGTGAGGCGGTTATTCATTTAAATCAAAGAATAATGGTTGTTCTAGTTATGTGAGTAATATATTTTATGGTCATGCACCCTTGATGAGTGGTCTATTTTTGTTGAATCTCGATTTTAGTGATACACATATTCATAATATTGAATCCAAAAGATGCAAAGTTAATAATGATAGTGCAACTTATTTGTGGCACTGTCGTTTAGGTCATATTGGTGTTAAGCGCATGAAGAAACTCCATGCTGATGGACTTTTGGAATCACTTGATTATGAATAACTTGATGCTTGCGAACCATGCCTCATGGGCAAGATTACTAAAAGTCCATTCTCCAGAACAATGGAGCGAGCCACTGACTTATTGGAAATAATACATACTGATGTATGCAGTCCAATGAGTGTTGAGGCTCGTGGCGGGTATCATTATTTTCTGACCTTCATGGATGATTTGAGTAGATATGGGTATATATACTTAATGAAAGATAAGTCTGAAACATTTGAAAAGTTCAAATAATTTTAGAGCGAAGTTCAAAGTTTCTAAAATCTGATCATGGAGGTGAATATTTGAGTTATGAGTTTGGTCTTCATTTGAAACAATGTAGAATAGTTTCGCAACTCGCGCCACTTGGAACACCACAGCGTAATGGTGTGTCCGAACTTCGTAACCGTACTTTATTAGATATGGTGCGATCTATGATGTCTCTTACCGATTTACCACTATAAGTTTGGGGTTATGCTTTAGAGATGGTTGCATTCAGGTTAAATAGGGCACCATCTAAATCCGTTGAGACGACACCATATGAACTATGGTTTAGCAAGAAACCTAAGTTGTCATTTCTTAAAGTTTGGGGCTGCGATGCTTATGTGGAAAAGCTTCAACCTCATAAGCTCAAACCCAAATCGGAGAAATGTGTCTTCATAGGATACCCAAAGGAAACTGTTGGGTACACCTTCTATCACAAATCCGAAGGCAAGATATTCGTTGCTAAGAATGGATCCTTTCTAGGGAAGGAGTTTCTCTCGAAAGAAATGAGTGGGAGGAAAGTAGAACATGATGAGGTAATTGTACCTTCTCCCGAATTGGAAAGTAGTTCGTCACAGAAATCAGTTCCTGTAATGCCTACACCAATTAGTGAGGAAGTTAATGATGATGATGATGAAACTTCAGATCAAGTTACTAACGAACCTCGTAGGTCAACCATAGTACAGTCCGCACCAAAGTGGTATGGTAATCCTGTTCTGGAAGTCATGTTACTAGACCATGATGAACCTACGAACTATGAGGAAGAGGTGATGAGCCCAGATTCCATGAAATGGCTTGAGGCCATGAAATCTGAGATAGGATCCATGTATGAGAACAAAGTGTGGACTTTGGTTGACTTGCTCGATGTTCGTCAAGCCAAAGAAAATAAATGGATCTTCAAGAAGAAGACTGACACTAACGGTAATGTTACTGTCTACAAAGCTCGACTTGTTGTGAAAGGTTTAAGAAAAGTTCAAGGATTTGACTATGATGAGACCTTCTCACCCGTAGCGATGCTTAAGTCTGTCCGAATCATGTTAGCAATTGCCGCATTTTATGATTATGAAATTTGGCAAATGTATGTCAAAACTGCATTCCTTAATGGATTTCGTAAAGAAGAGTTGTATATGATGCAACCAGAAGGTTTTGTCGATCCTAAAGGTGCTAACAAAGTGTGCAAGCTCCAATGATCCATTTTATGGACTGGTGCAAGCCTCTCAGAGTTGGAATATACACTTTGATAGTGTGATCAAAGCAAATAGTTTTATACTGACTTTTGGAGAAGCCTGTATTTACAAGAAAGTGAGTGGCAGGTCTGTAGCATTTCTAATATTATATGTGGATCACATATTGTTGATTGGAAATAATACTCCCTCCGTCCCAGTTCGCAAGGCAAAGTTTTCAAATATCTTGGGCCAAGGTGAATTTCCGTTGGCTCTGATTTTCCACGTAAAAACGTTAACCATCGGCGTTGCAATTAATTTGGAAAGTGAAAAGAACTTTATTTTCTAGTCTTTAATTGATTTGGCGGGATATTTTCCTCTGCCTCGTGCGATGTTTCCGCCTTGCACGCTCCTTCCTCCTTCGGCGTGATATTTTCACCTTAAATTTTGCTATCGCGCCCAAATTTCTTTCCTAAACCAGAGATTTGATTCTGCGCGCAAGGATTTCATTCCTAACTCAAATGAAAGCAGCGCCCAGATTTCTTTATATAGCCATGGACTTACGTAGATGAACAGCCCAGTCTAGCGCCAATCTCATCTCCTCTCCTCCTCGATTTCATGGCATCGGACAGGGGAGATGAGGGACATCGTCATCCGCCGCCTCTTGGCCTCCGGGGCCTGACTCGCACTGCCTTCCTTCCTCATTCCGGCGATGGCGGCGGCCTTCCTCCACTTCGTACTTGTCATGGCGGCGGCCTTCCTCCACTTGGTCTTGCAGGTCGAGGACCACTGTCGTCGTTCTCCATTGGAACGGCTGCCTCTACACCGGTGTCCAGCCCCAGCGTCGGAGGGAGACACCGCGTCGGTCTGTCGCACCCACCTCGATCTCCTTCTCCAAACCAGGCAGGCTCGTCGAACTGGGCCACCTCGCCGGGCGGGAGCGGCAGTGCAAGCGCCACCGGAAGGACGTCCTCCTACGTCGGCTTGAACATCATGAATGGCTCCATCTGCGTCGGACCAAATTTGTCCGTATTCTGCACGAGAGGTTCGTAGTCCTTCTTGCCTGATCAGGATATGTTGTCTTGTTCAACGATTGCATCAGGAAACTGCCTGCGAGTCACTGCTGCAGGATGTTTGCCTCCGCTGATCTCCTTCCTTGTAGCTGTTTACTGTTTTGCTGTTGTCTTAGTTCTTTCTATGTTGTTTTGTTCTGAACTATCTTTCAGTTTGGGGAGTCAGGTTCTGTGAGCCGTGTAATGTACGTACGTAAATCTTAGCTCTCCATCGATTGTGTGACGTGAATAAAAGGCCTTCGTCAGCCACAGCATGAGAGACGCTATGTTTCGTTAGGAATAATTTGTTCGGTGACCGTATTTTTTTCTTGTTTGGCCGTACATAAGATCAGCTATATGGATTCTGAATTGCTTGTTTTTGCTATGTAGACCGTACCAGTGAGTTTGCTGCATCTACTAACGGCAGAGAAGGAGGCTGGCGTGGCGCTGGATATAATCCAAATTTTGAGAACGCTGACGAGTATCCTCCACGGCTGGAACATGTAGAGGCACCTTCTGCAAAAGAGATTGATTTGAGTAGGTTTTTCATCTCCAACTCAACCATGATTTGTTTTCAATTTTGTTTAGTAGCAGCATATTTGGTTTGTGCTTATGATTTGTTTTCATGTGTGTAGATGCTTTGGCTAACAAGAATAACAGAGAACAGTACATTGTCGTAGACAAGCGTAATATTTACGCTATGTTGCTTGCTCGAAATGGAGAGTGTGGAAGGTTAAAGGATGGGGTTTTGGATTCTGTTGTACGTGATGGAAATTGTTCTCGGAGGTGCGTGAGTAGGATTTGGAAAGAAACGAAGACAGGAGGTGGCGTTAACTCTATCAAGAACAATTTGAAGTTAAAAACGGGAAGGAAGAAAATGAGTTTGGATATTGAGGCATTAGAAGCCATTCCACCTGGTGAGAGGACCACAATTCGACAAGTTGCGGCTGGACTTAACATGTCCAAAAGCACAGTTCACCATAGGTATGAAAAAAATCATTAGTTCTTACATTTCGATGATGACCGAAATCATGATCAACTTTTCTTGTTTCTGTCTAGGTTGAAGGAGAAGGTAATGAGACGAGTTTCAAATGAACTGAAACCTTCATTAACTGAAGCCAACAAGAAGGCACGTCTGGCGTATTGCCTTGACAATTTGGAGCCAAGTTCATTGGAGGACAATCCCACTTTTAAAGCTAGTTTTAACAAGGTTCATTTGGATGAGAAGATCTTCTACCGCACAAGGAAGACACAGAAAATGTACTTGAGTCATAGAGAGGAAGCACCAAAAAGAGAATGCAAACATAAAAACTACATCCAGCAGATCATGTTCTTGTCGGCTATGGCAAGGCCAAGGTATGATTCTCAAGGAAATTGTGTGTTTGATGGAAAAATAGGTGTGTGAGCATTTGTTGATTGGGTGCAAGCTCAAAAGAAGAGTGCTAATAGGTAAACTACCACGATGTTTTTTTAAGCATGATCTACATCAAGTGTGAAATTCGTTTGCTAAAGTAACATATTTTTTTCTTTCAATGTAGAGGGAGAGGAGAATGGGAGCTCAAGCCTTCATCTTCGGTGGATAGGAACAAAAGTAGGGAGTACATTGTGCAGTATGTACTGCCTGCTATAATGGAAAAATGGCCTGAGAGTGATAGATGGAACACCGTGTACATTCAGCAAGACAATGCAAGAACTCATGTTTTAGCAAATGATCCCATTTTTGCAATGGAAGGGGCAAAGGGAGGTTGGGATATCAGAATTGTAAATCAACCACAAAATTCACCTGACTGTAACATACTTGATCTTGGGTGGTTTGCCTCTATTCAACCTATGTTCCATAGGAAAATGCCCAAAACCCTTGCAGAGATTGTTCAGAAGGTAGCACTCCATTTTAGCTATGCAACTTCTTAATGTTTGTGCACAGCGACCTAACTTCATGTTTTTTCAATTGTTCCACAAGTTAATGAAAGCCTTGCTCAGTACCCACATCATAAGCTTAGTAGAATCTGGTTAAGCCATCAAGCTTGTATGAGGGAAATTATTAAGCACAAGGGGTCGATGCACTATGATACACCTCACATGAACAAAAGAACATTAGAGAGGCTAGGTCTACTGTCAGTCCTTCTGACGGTTGATAAAGATTATGTTGATGCTGCCATTGAGTATTTGAACTCACCTTAGGAGGAATGAGTGTTTTAGTTTATCACTGGAACAATTGCACTGTGTTGTTTAATCGCAGCAACAAAACTCATGTGATCACAAGAATTGGTCGTCCTCACTATACAATGCCCGCCCATGACTGCACATTCTCAAAGCATGGTGTACAAATGTTGTGGTAATTTTAGATGAGTACGTGAGAGAAGTATTTTCAGTACTCCATACTCACAATCTAAACGGAAATAACCACTGCAATATCCTCACAATCTATAGATCACAAATAACAACTGCAATATTCATTCCATGATTCACATCAAGATTCATAATTTGAAAATAAATTCCACTGCAACAAGATCATGATTCATAAAACACACACCATCTTCACACATCAAGAGACATGGCTATTTCTTCCTCAACATAAACCCTAATTCATCTCGGTGTCAGCCACAAATGCATTCTCATCTTCGGCAACTGCAGTGGTGTTGTAGTCGCAACGAGAACAGACACCATCTTCACCTACTCCAACAATCGTCGCGTAGTCCTTGCACCAGTAGTCTTCACAGAGAAGTGGATTTCCACACACATCACAAGGTACCACGTCCATTGGCACCGGCAAGGAGCAAGCTAGACAACGGAATATCGAAGAATCACCTCGAACACCATAGTTATGGCACATTGCCGGGAACAAGCATCCATCACATGAAGATTCCAACGTAGTCCTCCATCCAATCGCAAGATTGGTGTTGCGAATGTACCTTGCCCTAGCCGAGAACCTTGAATCACCAGCTCCGACATTCGTTCCACGATCTACTTTCTGAAAAAGATCTTGAATGGTTGTGTAAATCCTCTCAAATTCATCCTCAAGTTCTTCCACCTCGCCTTGTGTGACTTCCACCTTGCCATCTGCCTCCTCCACCTCAGCATCTGCCTCCTCTACCTCGGCATCTACCTCCCCCACCTCGGCACAGACCTCCTCCATGCCCTCCACGTCCATGATAGTTGGGGGGAGATGAGGCAATGAACTGAATGTGTGGGAAGAGGAGGAACATGCGTTGCCATTTTATACAAGTTTCGGCATGCAAAACAGTAACCGTTTCACACTGCATTGTGGAAGTGGAAGATGAGAGGAAGTACTCCAACACGCCTTAGAATTGTGGTGCATGCAGCGTGGGAAGAGGAGTAAGTGTTGTGGTGCATGCAGATTTAGTGGAGTGGTTTCCCACGGTGAAATAGGAGTGGATCAGCTTTTGCATGCAAACATTGATGGACTACTAGTGCCAAATTGAATACAAATGTGCCTAGGGGTGGAAGATTTTGGGACAAATAGTTTTTGGGATTTTGCCTTGAGAACTGGGACGGAGGGAGTACAAAATTTCTGGATAGCATAAAAGGATACTTGAATAAGAATTTTTCAATGAAAGACCCCGGTGAAGCTGCTTATATATTGGGCATCAAGATCTATAGAGATAGATTAAGACGCTTAATTGGACTTTCACAAAGCACATACCTTGATAAAGTTTTGAAGAAGTTCAAAATGGATCAGTCAAATAAAGGATTCTTGCATGTGTTACAAGGTGTGAAGTTGAGTTAGACTCAATGCCTGACCACTGCAGAAGATAGAGAGAAAATGAAAGTCATTCCCTATGCCTCAGCCATAGGTTCTATCATGTATGCAATGTTGTGTACCAAACCTGATGTGTGCCTTGCTATAAGTTTAGCGAAGAGGTACCAAAGTAATCTAGGAGTGGATCACTGGACAGCGGTCAAAAACATCCTGAAATACCTGAAAAGTACTAAGGATATGTTTCTCGTTTATGGAGGTGACAAAGAACTTGTCGTAAATGGTTACGTCAATGCTAGCTTTGACACCGATCCTAATGACTCTAAGTCAAAAACCGGATACATATTTATATTGAATGGTGGAGTTGTAAGTTGGTGCAGTTCCAAGAAGAGCGTCATGGCGGGACCTACGTGTGAAGCAGAGTAATTAGCTCCTTCGGAAGCAGCAAATGAAGGAGCCTGGATGAAGGAGTTCATATCTGATCTAGGTGTAATACCTAGTGCATCGGGTCCAATAAAAATCTTTTGTGACAATACTGGAGCAATTGCCTTGGTGAAGGAACCCCTATTTCACAAGAGAACCAAACACATCAAGAGACGCTTAAATTCCATCCGCGATCAAGTCAAGGAGGGAGACATAGAGATTTGCAAGATACATACGGATCTGAATGTTCTAGACCCATTGACTAAGCCTCTTTCACAAGAAAAACATGATCAGCACCAAGACTCCATGGGTGTTAGAATCATTACTATGTAATCTAGATTATTGACTCTAGTGCAAGTGGGAGACTGAAGGAAATATGCCCTAGAGGCAATAATAAAGTTGTTATTAATACTTCCTTATATCATGATAAATGATTATTATTCATGCTAGAATAGTATTAACCGGAAACTTAGTACATGTGTGGATACATAGACAAATAGAGTGTCCCTAGTATGCCTCTACTTGACTAACTCGTTAATCAAAGATGGTTAAGTTTCCTAACCATAGACATGTGTTGTCATTTGATGAACGGGGTCATATCATTAGAGAATGATGTGATGGATGAGACCCATCCGTTAGCTTAGCATTATGATCGTTTAGTTTTATTGCTATTTCTTTCTTCATGACTTATACATACTAGAAGATACCCCGCGCGTTGCTGCAGGAATTTTGAGTTAATAATTTGTAGGGAAAAAATGTCTTATATTATATACATGTTATATTAAATAATGTACCAGAGTGGAAGCACCACGTATGCACTATTTGTGCACCAAATGGTTATTCAGACACATGAGAATAAATTTATAATTAATAAAAGAAACATGAGTTGATACAATCCAGAACACGTTTATATACATACACCACAGTTGCATATGTTTTGCAATACATAATAATAAAATGAGCATGTTGCATTGGTTCATATCTGCAGAGGTGTATGCACATTTTGGCAATCACTAAATGTTCTTCTTTCATAAGAAATCACTAAATGTTCTTCCTGATGTACAGTCTGGAGCTTGCAAACCAGAATGACATACACTCGAAGCCCTCAAATCACCAACATTACTTAGTGCATCAAGTTTGTTATGAAACAAAAAAGGAAAATGCTACCAGCACATATGGGACAAGGGGATCGACACATCAAACCAAAACTCCCTTTTGGCTACTTGTATCTTCTGGCCTTTCAGAAAAAGGTGCACCTTCATATTTCTTATATAAAATAACACTCCTACAACAGGTGCCATACTCGAGTTACTATTAGTTAAAAGTGTTATTTTCTCAAGACTTGAAGAAGCAAATAGTACAGTTCAGTTGAGATGACCAGAAAGGTATGGTCAAAGTTGCAACCTATTAAACCACCATCCGTACAGCTTAGTCGAGATAAGACCATCCATACAGCTTAGTGGAGATACGACCATCCATCTTTCTCTGAAATAATCTATAGTTTAAGAGCAAAATCTCACTATAAAAGGCAGATCATACCAAGCTTTAGTATCTGGAACACAATATATCTGTAATTTAAGCTTTGCATCGGCCAACAAAAAAGAGAAATACATGTATGTTCCATGTGTATAAATCTATAATTTAACATGACTATCTGAGAAATCAATTCACTTCTCTCTGCACACTTGGTTGAAATGTTGCAGTATTTACCATTAGCAAATGACCATGAGCAAGAAAAATAGCCACCTCAAGTCTGAATGAGATCCGAATGAATAAAAATAGCCACTCCAAATCTAAATCAGACCCGCAAGAATTTATGAACTGCATGTTTCGGCTCAATCTAGTTAGGATTTAGATTGGCAGGTGCATGTGTTACCAAAATCAAAAATAATGTACAGATTTGGGTTCATGGATTCACTTGGGAATTATGAGTTAGATGCAAAGGGAATGCAACAAATTTATCTAGATAGAAGTGGATGTATTCATGCATGTATGGACAAACTCATGAGACATGACATATATATTAAGAACTCATCTGGTGTTTTTTGTGGTGATGAAGCAAAGACATTACGGATCATTGGAATTGGAGGGAATATGGACTAACCTGATACATGACATAATTAGAAGAGACAGCGGCGGACAGCGAGGGCTCCTGACTTGTCCCATCCTGCCCTATCAGCAGGCGACCTGTGGTGGATCTTACAGATAAAACATTAAGTTGGCGTTTGAGATAGACGTCATCTAGACTATAGAGAAGAGGAGAAAACGGGCGGTTGAGATTTCGACCAAGGCACATGGAGAGAGGAGGGCCAAGGGAAATCAACATCGTCGTCGTTGACTTCGCCGTCACTACACAGCACCAGACCAACTTCTGCCAGCAACGAAACCAAGTAGATATAGCCGTTGGCTTCGCCGTCGACCGGGGCCGTTCTAGAAGACCGGACCACAAGTAGAGATCCCCTCCTATCCTCCTAGCTGCCACCGCTTTCTACTACTGCCAGGGGAAAGATTGATCCTTTTTTAGGGGAGAGAGAGCTGGAAACCGAAAAGGCATTGTGTGGGGTGGGATGGTTGGGCTTCTTTTTTGTTTCCGTGTCAAGGCTGTTGGACTTCATCAATAATTTAAGTCTAGAAACCGAGCGATGACAGGCATGTCTTAATTTCAATAGAAATTGGTTTAAAAGAAAAACAATTGATGATGTGGCAGATTGCTGAGGTGGATAGGTTGCATGTCAAGAGAAATAAGGTAGTGGGTATGAATTATTTAGGTATTATAGATTCCTCTGACTATGAGATTATGCAGCTCCCGAATACCAGAGGAACAACTTGTGTGCTATCAAACATCACAACGTAACTAGGTGATTATAAATATGCTCTACTGGTGTCTCCGAAGGTGTTTGTTGTGTTGGCATAGATCGAGATTAGGATCTGTCACTCCGTGTATCGGAGAGGTATCTCTGGGCCCTCTCGGTAATGCACATCACTATAAGCCTTGAAAGCAATGTGACTAATGAGTTAGTTGCGGGATGATGCATTACAGAACGAGTAAAGAGACTTGTCGACAATGAGATTGAACTAGGTATGATGATACCGGCGATCGAATCTCGGGCAAGTAACATACCGATGACAAAGGGAATGATGTATGTTGTTATGCGGTTTGACCGATAAAGATCTTTGTAAAATATGGAGGGACCAATATGAGCATCCAGGTTCCGCTATCGGTTATTGATCATAGATGTGTCTCAGTCATGTCTACATAGTCCTCGAACTCTTAGGGTCCGCACGCTTAACATTATATGACGATTTGTATTATGAGTTATGTGTTTTGGTGACCGGAGTTTGTTCGGAGTCAGAGATAAGATCACAGACATGACGAGGAGTCTTGAAGTCGTCGAGAGGTAAAGATTCATATATTGGAAGGTTATATGCGTACACCGGAATGGTTCCAAAGAGGTTCGGGGATTTTTCGGAGTACCGGGAGGTTACCGGACCCCCCCGGGAAAGTTAATGGGCCTAATGGGCCATAGTAGAGAGGAGGAGGCAGCCATAGGAGGTGGCGCGTGCCCCCCCCCCAAGCCCAATCCGAATTGGACAAGGGGTGGGGGCGTGACCCCCCTTTCCTTCTCCATCTCCCATCTTTCCCCTTTCCTTCTCTTTGTTGGAAGGAAGGGGGCGAATCCTACTAGGAGTGGAGTCCTAGTAGGACTCCCCCCCTTAGCGCGCCCCTTCTAGGCCGGCCACCTCCTCCCCCTCTCCTTTATATATGGGGGCAGGGGGCACCCCAAAGGCACAACAGTTGTTTCTTAGCCGTGTGCGGTGCGCCCCTCCACAGTTTACTCCTCCGGTCATATTGTTCTAGTGCTTAGGCTAAGCCCTACGTGGATCACATCACCATCACCATCAGCACACCGTCGTGCTGACGGAACTCTCCCTTGACCCTCTACTGGATCAAGAGTCCGAGGGACATCATCGAGCTGAACGTGTGCTAAACACAGTGGTGTCTTACGTTCGGTACTTGGATCGGTTGGATCATGAAGACGTTCGAATACATCAACCGCGTTAACCTAACGCTTCCGCTTTCGGTCTACGAGGGTACATGGACACACTCTCCCCCTCTCATTGCTATGCATCTCCTAGATAGATCTTACGTGATCGTAGGAAAAAAATTGAAATTGCATGCTACATTCCGAACAAAAGGGGCACCCATGTGTAACGCCCCGAGACCGTTGTGCCAGGTGTCCTCCAGCTATTCACTGTTGTTGCCTTGTCATTCGCTTGCGTGTTGCATCTTGCCATGTCATCATCTACATTGCATCATCATGTTTTCGAAACATGCATCCGTCCGGGTTCTTTGAGTTCTCTCCGTTGTCCGTTCTGAGCCCAACCACACTTGCACGCGCCCGCGACATGTCCGAGATATTATTTTATAAGTGGCTGGAAAATGTTCTCGGAATGGGATGAAACATGGCGTGCGGTCTTATTATAGTGTAGACAGAGCGCCTGTCAAGTTTCGTCGCATTCGGAGCTCGTTTGATAGCCCAACCGTTATATATAGCGGCACCATTGCCGGTATTTTCGTCGGACGTTTTCGGTCTTCGGAAACCCTTGTCGGGCTGCAGTTCTTTTCTCTCCTCTCAGTCCAACCCTCCTACACAGCCCGAGTTCAGCCCACTAAACCCCCCCTCGACCGGAACCGTTTGATTATGATCGGAGGGCTCCGAAACCCCCCTAACCCTAGCCCCTTCTCTATATATATACACCTTCCCTAGCCCATTTTTGGATAAACCTAGCCTAAACCTATCCCCTACCTCTAGCCAGCCGCAATCCCCACCTCCTCCTCGAATTCCGTGCATATCCAACCTCCCACCACCACTTGGCGCCGCCGCCGCCGCGCCCCGGACCAATCCGGGCGTGCCACGTCGCCCCTGGCCGTCTCCAGCCACCCCTGGGCCACCATGTGGCGTCGCCATCTCACCCCAGTGCTCCCCACCGCCCCTGGCCCTGTGAGCCCTGCCGCGGCCCACCTGAGCCCATCTGGGGCTTGGGACAGCCCCCGCGTCGCCTCCCGCTCCCTTGTCCCCGAGCTCCAAGGGAAGGAGCTCCCGCACCAGGCCCCGTCGGCGTCCTCGCCGGAGCTGCTCGCTGGAGCAGCAACGAGCTCCACCAGGTCGACCCCGTCCCTCTCCTCTCCCTTTTCTCTCTCTTCTCTTTTTCCCTCCCTGACCTATCTGCGCTTCCACGTGGTCAGCGGCGCCACCAGGGCTCCCTCGCCGACGCCCACGACGAACCGCAATTTGGATCCGACCGGAATGGACCCGGCGCGACCAGACCCGGCCATCCCCATGTCCCCACGACCTCCCCGCCGTTGCTGCGCCCACGCCGGCATGCGCCGTCGCCGCCGTCTCTGCCTTTTGGTTCGTGCGGGCACGAGGAGGAAGAGCGCCTCTTGTGTGGGCCCCGCGTGGGCCGATGCGCCCCAAGGCCCTGCTCCCGGCCCAGTCGCCCGGCCTGCTGTTTCCACCGCCTTGGGCAAAGGCCCACTGGGTGTGAACCCCGCTGTGCACTGTTGGCCCAGTCCGATTCGGCCCGCCTTTATTTTTTTCAGATCTACAATTTGTCTATTTTTCCAGAGGAGAGCATTTTTGCAGGAAAACCCTTGTGGATCATGCATATAATAACTCATGAACCGTGCATCGGATCTAAATAAGTTATATATGAAACTTGCTTAGAATTTTGTCTAGATTCATAATATCCAACTTTCATCTATGTTTGAAATGTTTAAAATGTTGTTTGATTAAATTTGCTCCTATGCCATGTTAGAATGCTTTAATTCATAACTAATTAACCCTAACTCCGAATTTAATAAACTTTATATGTAAATGGGGTAGAATTTTGCCTAGTTTAACATGGTGGCATCATCTTGCATGTTTCATAACTATAAAATATGGTTTAGGGAAGAACGGGACCAAACCTAATATATGGATATGAGGAGTTTCCGGAATTGTTGGTCGTTGTTTCCGGCCTCATTTAAACTTGACTAGATAGGTAGTTTTACTTTGCTTCACCCTCTTGCCATGTTTAACAACATTTAATATTGTTGGGTACATAAACGAGATCAAACTAAATAACTTGAATGTGGTGTTTCGTCAATATGCAACATGTTGCATATTGAGCTCCACTTAATTTGTAGGATTGTTTGTGCACTTTGCCATGCCATGCCTCATTAAACCGGACATGCATCATACTTGTTTGCGCATCGTGCCATGATTATGTGATGGTTGTTTACTATGTGGTTTGCTACTTTCCGGTGTTGCTTCTTCGGGTTGGTTCCGATAACGTCGCGTTTGTGAGGATCCGTTCGACTACGTCTGTTTGTCTTCTTCATGGACTCGTTCTTCTTCCTTGCGGGATTTCAGGCAGGATGACCATACCCTCGAAATCACTTCTATCTTTGCTTTGCTAGATGCTCGCTCTTTTGCTATGCCTATGCTGCGATACCTACCACTTGCTTATCATGCCTCCCATATTGTTGAACCAAGCATCTAACCCACCTTGCCCTAGCAAACCGTTGCTTGGCTATGTTACCGCTTTGCTCAGCCCCTCTTATAGCGTTGTTAGTTGCAGGCGAAGATTGAAGTTTGTTCCTTGTTGGAACATGGAGATGTTGTTCCTTGTTGGAACATGTTTACTTGTTGGGATATCACAATATATCTTATTTAATTAATGCATCTATATACTTAGTAAAGGGTGGAAGGCTCGGCCTTATGCCTGGTGTTTTGTTCCACTCTTGCCTCCCTAGTTTCCGTCATATCGATGTTATGTTCCCGGGTTCTGCGTTCCTCACGCGGTTGGGTTATAATGGGAACCCCTCGACAGTTCGCTTTGAATAAAACTCCTCCAGCAAGGCCCAACCTTGGTTTTACCTTTCGCCACCTAGCCTTTTTCCCTTGGGAGTCACACATCCC
>NC_057797.1:318953068-319077352 GCF_018294505.1 Triticum aestivum
TGTTGGTCCGAACTGAGTAGACTGCGGGGCCACCTCGGGGAAACTTGAGGGCTAGTTTTACTCGTAGGATGTCTCATCCGGTGTTGCCCTGAGAACGAGATATGTGCAGCTCCCATCAGGATGTCGGCACATCGGGCAGCTTTGCTGGACTTGTTTTAGCATTGTCGAGGATGTCTTGAAGAACCGGGATACCGAGTCTGATCGAAATGTCTCAGGAGGAGGTCTATTCCTTCGTTGACCGTGAGAGCTTGTTATGGGCTAAGTTGGGACACCCCTGCAGGGATTTGAACTTTCGAAAGTCGTGCCCACGGTTATGGGCAGATGGGAATTTGATAATGTCCGGTTGTAGATAACCTGAACCTTAACTTAATTAAAATATATCAACATCGTGTGTTACCGTGATGGTCTCTTTCCGGCGGAGTCCGGGAAGTGAACACGGTGTTGGAGTTATCCTTGACGTAGGTTGCTATAGGATCACTTCTTGATCATACTTTTATCGACCTTGCTTTGCTTTCTCTTCTCGCTCTCATTTGCGTATGTTAGCCGCCATGTATGCTAGTCGCTTGCTGCAGCTCCACCTCATACCTTTACCTTACCCATAAGCTTAAATAGTCTTGATCGCGAGGGTGCGAGATTGCTGAGTCCCCGTGACTCACAGATACTTCAAAAACCAGTTTGCAGGTGCCGATGAGTCCGTGCAGATGACGCAACCCAGCTCAGGGGGAGCTCGATGAAGATCTTGTCCTTGTGTTGTTTCGTTCTAGTTGATCAGTAGTGGAGCCCAGTCGGGATGATCGGGGATCTGTGTAGCATTTGGGGTAGTCTTCTTTTATTTTGGCTCCGTAGTCGGGCCTTGTTTGTATTTGGATGATGTAATGCTTTATTCATGTAATTGTGTGAAGTGGCGATTGTAAGCCAACTATGTATCTCTTTCCCTTATGTATTACATGGGTTGTGTGAAGATTACCTCACTTGCGACATTGCTTTCAATGCGGTTATGCCTCTAAGTCGTGCTTCGACACGTGGGAGATATAGCCGCATTGAGGGCGTTTCAAGTTGGTAATCAGAGCCTTCCCCGACCTTAGGAGCCCCCACTGCTTGATCATTTTTAGCAGCCGCTATTGAGTCTAGAAAAATGTTTTGAGTCATTTCGGAATTATATATCGGAGAGTTTAGGAATTCTTTTTACTCCCTCGTCTCCTCATCGCTCTGGTAAGGCATCCTGACGTAGAGTTTTGACTCTTCTCTTCTCAAATTTCACTAAAAAAAATTTTAGGATCACGCGGGTATCTTGGAATCGTTCCGATGGTTTTGTGATGAGAACATTGTCTTGGTGCCTCCTGTCAGGGGTTTTGTGGCAGTGTCCCGGGGAGTTGAGCTCCGAGGTGTTGCCATCATAATTTTATCGTTGCAATTCTGGAATACCTGAGTTTAGTACGCCGACATCGAAAATCTCTTTTATGCAGTTCGTTGGTGAGATAACCTCGACGCCACCCAGTACTGGGGCGGGAGTTCGGGAGTATCGCCATAACTTGTATAACGGATGCTTTTCGAAGGTTGAGGTAGACGATTTTCGAAGGTTTCTTGGTTATGTGTTGAAGGATGGATACAGCTGGATGTAGGATTTGCTAGATTTGGGTGAGATATTATGCTCCCCCTGTATCCCCAAGACCTGATTGCATAACCGGAAAGGTTTGGGAGTTTCATAGGTGGGAATCAAGTAGCTCTTAGGATATCTTTCTGACAGATGTATGATATGAAATTGGGGTTCGACGTCTAATGGTCCGCCTATTCACGGTCGGTTTTACAGTGGTCTCATTGTGTCTTAAAGAGTCCTTGGCTATGCCGACTCGGGGACGCTTCGTATGTCATGTGCACTGCCTTGTACATGATGGTGCTGTACGATCGAGCCCGTGTAGGCCCCACCACGAAAACTTCGGGCTAA
The DNA here is from genome assembly GCF_018294505.1 of Triticum aestivum. NCBI lineage: Eukaryota > Viridiplantae > Streptophyta > Magnoliopsida > Poales > Poaceae > Triticum > Triticum aestivum. The sequence goes on from NC_057797.1 coordinate 318,955,014, forward strand.
ATCTCTATCATATGTTTGTTCCGGCTTACTCTGCAAGCCAACCCTTTGTTTTTGTTTTGAGTTGTGGTATTCGAGTTTCTTCGAAGTCAAATGTTGATTCCATACCTTCTCTAAACGGTGTTCTCATATTTCTATGGGAATACTAATCCTTGTCGATCATCGAGCTTGTCATCTAAATTTCTTCTCAACCGATGTACTTCTCTTCAAGTGGATCCGATCATTTCAACAACCGCAAGATCAAGTATCAGTTCTTCTCAACGGTGTTTGTTTCATACGTCTCCAAGTTGCCTTTGTTTTCCCACCCACCCACCCTTTTTCCTCAAGGACTCGGATTTCTTAATCAAGTTCTCTCCATCCTTTTCCGTCAATATTCTTATCCGGTGATTCTCATGAAGATCCTAACGGAGCTTCAAGTTATCATTCTGTGTTTCTTCTCTTCTCCGGTGGATTCAAGTCAAGATTTGTCGATTATATCCCCTTTCCTCATTTCAAATACCTTCTCTTGACGGTGCTACTCATATTCATTCATTTCTCGCTATCAATTGTTCCGGAGTGCTGAAGATGTCTCGAAGATTCGTGTTTCCACTCTTAATCCGTTCAAGCTATTTTGAGGATGTTATCTAATTCAAACCATTTAACTCAACCGGTGTTTTCTCTTTTAAATAGTTCAATGGTGTATCTTTTGAGTGGGCCCTAACCCACAGGTCTTTCCCAGGATCTTACCTGACTCTTCTAATTTCCGGAGTTATTCTCATATTCATCTCAAAGTTTGACGTAAGAATGATTTATCATCAGTCAAATGCTTTTCTTCAAGATCTTTCAAATTCTTTTCATCGTTAGCTCAACTTTTCCATTCTTCATTCCGGAGTGTCTCAATAATTCATGGTGGTGTCTCTCATCGTCTTTCATAACACTTGAAGACCGAAGAAGAATTTTTCCTCCATATGTTGCTCCATTCTCTTCAAGATTCGTGATTCTAGCTTGTTGCCATCCTCTCATAGTTGTTTTTGGATTGTGAGAATTCTGTTAAACTATCCGGAGCAAATTCAAGAGTCTTCTCAATTTGTTATCCGGAATCCATCTTTTCAAATATTATTCATTCTCAGCTTTCAGCTCTCGTTCTTCAATCTTACCGGTGCTTAGTTCAAGTGATCTTTAATCAGTTCGTGATCCCTTCGTTCTCATGTATCTAGTTTCTCTCAAGCATCTTCGTTCATCTGCAAATTCTTCCCGATGATTTGTTATCTTTTATTCGTTCATTTTCAATTCTTACGGTGATTCGTTCAAGAGTTTTATTCCTTCGTGTATCATATATGTGCATTTGTGCTTTTCAAATTCTACCAGTGGATCATTGAAGACATTCTCAAGTTGCGCTATATCCATCTTAATCTTTCTGCGAGGATAAGTAGTATGCCAAATCCGTTGCTTGTTAGCAATTAAATTGTTGAAGGATACGCATAACATAATTCTTATTCTTGTTCCATCCAAGTGATTAATTCCTCTTTCCGGAGTGGTTCATCATATCATATTCTCAGTTCGAGATGCTTTATCTTTCCTTTCCCGGAGTTCCAAGCTCTAATTATCACGGAGATCCATCTAAACCATTGCAAGGATTCACCTTGCGTTTTGAATTTCTCTTTCTTTTTATTCTTTTGTTACCGGAGTTCTTCATGGAGGCTCTACATGATGGTTCATCAAGGATTTATTTACGTCTAGATGTTTTTCATTGAGTTTCTTTTCTAAGGAGCTCAAGCTTTCTTCATCTTGCAATCCGGAGTGCATTTCTTTCTACCATATCATTGGAGGTGGTTTTACATCATTCTTGATATTTGAGTTCATGTTTCATGATTCACAGGTTGTTAAGAATGGGGTATTATAAATCCATCAATCTCTTCATTGGAGTTATCTTGGGTTATATTTCACCTAAAACTTTCCCTAAGGATTGTTGCTAATTATGGTGCTTATAAAGGACCCAAGCTCTTCTTTATCCTCCCAGTGAGATAGCTTCTCGTCTCCTTGTTCTTATCAATCCAATTATTTTTCCCGTGAATGGCAGGTTGTCACCTCATAATTTTGAGATGTATTCTATAAGTCCATATCAAGCTTATCCTTTTCGTTGTTGATAACCCAACAACTTTGTTCTAGCTTTTGGTGTAAGCGTGCTCTCTCAAGACCTTGTTTTTTCTCCCCCGTTCATTCAGTTCCATTCTCTCACTTCTTCTAGAGGCATTGTGATGTTGCTTTATTCAAACCTTCTTCTTGTTCTTGTCAGGATCATGTTCTTTTCATGCTTATCCATTTAACCGGAGTGTTGTTCCTTTTGCTCAAGTTCTTTTCACCTTATCAAGTCTTGCATCCCTTCTCAACCAGAGTGATGTTCGAATTTGTTCTTCCTTATTACTCTTCCCTACCGGAGTGATTTCAACCTTGTTCTTCCTCGTTCCTCTTTCCTAACGGAGTGTTTTCCACTTTGTTCATCTCCGTTGTTTTATTCTTTTCAATTTGTTCAACCTCGCAAGGTTCTTTCGTTTCACTTGTTTGTCAAAGAAGCAACTTAGTTTTACCACTTCTCTTTCTCTTTCGTTTTCCCTCCAGTGCCATTCTAGATCTCGGGAAGAGATCCTCTCATAGTGGTGGAGTGTTGTAACACCCCGAGACCGTTGTGCCAGGTGTCCCCCAGTTATTCGCTGTTGTTGCCTTGTCATTCGCTTGCGTGTTGCATCTTGCCATGTCATCATCTGCATTGCATCATCATGTTTTCAAAACTTGCATCCGTCCGGGTTCTCCTAGTTCTCTCCGTTGTCCGTTCTGAGCCCAACCACACTTGCACACGCCCGCGACATGTCCGAGATAGTATTTTATAAGTGGCTGGCAAATGTTCTCAGAATGGGATGAAACTTGGCGTGCGGTCTTATTATAGTGTAGACAGAGCGCCTGTCAAGTTCCGTCGCATTCGGAGCTCGTTTGATAGCCCAACCGTTATATATATAGCGGCACCGTTGCCGGTATTTTCGTCAGACGTTTTCGGTCTTTGGAAACCCATGTCGGGCTGCAGTTCTTTTCTCTCCTCTCAGTCCAACCCTCCTATATAGCCCGAGCCCAGCCCACTAAACCCCCCTCCGTCGGAACCGTTCGATTACGATCGGAGGGCTCCGAAACCCCCCTAACCCTAGCCCCTTCTCTATATATATACACCTTCCCTAGCCCATTTTTGGACAAACCTAGCCTAAACCTATCCCCTACCTCTAGCCAGCCGCAATCCCCACCTCCTCCTCGAATTTCGTGCACATCCAGCCTCCCACCGCCACTTGGCGCCGCCGCCGCCGCGCCTCGGACCAATCCGGGAGTGCCACGTCGCCCCTGGCCGTCTCCAGCCACCCCTGGGCCGCCATGTGGCGTCGCCGCCTCACCCCAGCGCTCCCCACCGCCGCTGGCCCTGCGAGCCCTGCCGCGGCCCACCTGAGCCCATCTGGGGCTCGAGACAGCCCCCGCGTCGCCTCCCGCTCCCTCGTCCCCGAGCTCTAGGGGAGGGAGCTCCCGCACCAGGCCCTGTCGGCGTCCTCGCCGGAGCTGCTCGCCGGAGCAGCAACGAGCTCCACCAGGTCGACCCCGTCCCTCTCCTCTCCCTTTTCTCTCTCTTCTCTTTTTCTCTCCCTGACCTCTCTGCGCTTCCACGTGGTCAGCGCCGCCACCAGGGCTCCCTCGCCGACGCCCACGATGAACCGCCATTGGATCCGGCCGGAATGGACCCGGCGCGACCAGATCCGGCCATCCCCATGTCCCCGCGACCTCCCCGCCGTTGCTGCGCCCTCGCCAGCGTGCGCCGTCGCCGCCATCTCTGCCTCTCGGTTCGTGCAGGCACGAGGAGGAAGGGCGCCTCTCATGTGGGCCCCGCGTGGGCCGTTGCGCCCCAAGGCCCAGCTCCTGGCCCAGTCGCCCGGCCTGCTGTTTCCACCACCTTGGGCAAAGGCCCACTGGGTGAGAAACCCGTTGTGCACTGTTGGCCCAGTCCGATTCGGCCTGCCTTTGTTTTTTTCAGATCTACAATTTGTCTATTTTTCCAGAGGAGAGCATTTTTGCAGGAAAACCCTTGTGGATCATGCATATAATAACTCATGAACCGTGCATCTAATCTAAATAAGTTATATATGAAACTTGCTTAGAATTTTGTCTAGATTCATAATATCCAACTTTCATCTATGTTTGAAATGTTTAAAATGTTGTTTGATTAAATTTGCTCCTATGCCATGTTAAAATGCTTTAATTCATAACTAATTAACCGTAACTCCGAATTTAATAAACTTTATATGTAAATGGGGTAGAATTTTGCCTAGTCTAACATGGTGGAATCATCTTGCATGTTTAATAACTATAAAATATGGTTTAGGGCAGAACAGGACCAAACCTAATATATGCATATGAGGAGTTTCCGGAATTGTTGGTCGTTGTTTCCGGCCTCATTTAAACTTGACTAGATAGGTAGTTTTACTTTGCTTCACCCTCTTGCCATGTTTGACAACATTTAATATTGTTGGGTACATAAACGAGATCGAACTAAATAACTTGAATGTGGTGTTTCGTCAATATGCAACCCGTTGCATATTGAGCTCCACTTAATTTGTAGGATTGTTTGTGCACTTTGCCATGCCATGCCTCATTAAACCGGACATGCATCATACTTGTTTGCGCATCGTGCCATGATTATGTGATGGTTGTTTACTATGTTGTTTGCTTCTTTCCGGTGTTGCTTCTTCGGGTTGGTTCCGATAACGTCGCGTTTGTGAGGATCTGTTCGACTACGTCCGTTTGTCTTCTTCATGGACTCGTTCTTCTTCCTTGCGGGATTTCAGGCAAGATGACCATACCCTCGAAATCACTTCTATCTTTGCTTTGCTAGATGCTCGCTCTTTTGCTATGCCTATGCTGCGATACCTACCACTTGCTTATCATGCCTCCCATATTGTTGAACCAAGCATCTAACCCACCTTGCCCTAGCAAACCGTTGTTTGGCTATGTTACCGCTTTGCTCAGCCCCTCTTATAGCGTTGTTAGTTGCAGGCGAAGATTGAAGTTTGTTTCTTGTTGGAACATGGAGATGTTGTTCCTTGTTGGAACATGTTTACTTGTTGGGATATCACAATATATCTTATTTAATTAATGCATCCATATACTTGGTAAAGGGTGGAAGGCTCGGCCTTATGCCTGGTGTTTTATTCCACTCTTGCCGCCCTAGTTTCCGTCATATCGGTGTTATGTTCCCGGATTTTGCGTTCCTCACGCGGTTGGGTTATAATGGGAACCCCTTGACAGTTCGCTTTGAATAAAACTCCTCCAGCAAGGCCCAACCTTGGTTTTACCTTTCGCCACCTAGCCTTTTTCCCTTGGGAGTCGCGCATCCCGAGGGTCATCTTATTTTAACCCCCCCCCCGGGCCAGTGCTTGTCTAAGTGTTGGTCCGAACTGAGTAGACTGCGGGGCCACCTCGGGGAAACTTGAGGGCTGGTTTTACTTGTAGGATGTCTCATCCGGTGTTGCCCTGAGAACGAGATATGTGAAGCTCCCATCAGGATGTCGGCACATCGGGCGGCTTTGCTGGACTTGTTTTACCATTGTCGAGGATGTCTTGAAGAACCGGGATACCGAGTCTGATCGGAATGTCTCGGGAGGAGGTCTATTCCTTCGTTGACCGTGAGAGCTTTTCATGGGCTAAGTTGGGACACCCCTGCAGGGATTTGAACTTTCGGAAGCCGTGCCCGCGGTTATGGGCAGATGGGAATTTGTTAACGTCCGGTTGTAGATAACCTGAACCTTAACTTAATTAAAATATATCAACAACGTGTGTTACCGTGATGGTCTCTTTCTGGCGGAGTCCGGGAAGTGAACACGGTGTTGGAGTTATGCTTGACGTAGGTTGCTATAGGATCACTTCTTGATCATACTTTTATCGACCGTGCTTTGCTTTCTCTTCTCGCTCTCATTTGCGTATGTTAGCCACCATATATGCTAGTCGCTTGTTGCAGCTCCACCTCATACCTTTACCTTACCCATAAGCTTAAATAGTCTTGATCGCGAGGGTGCGAGATTGCTGAGTCCCGGTGACTCACAGATACTTCAAAAACCAGTTTGCAGGTGCCGATGAGTCCGTGCAGATGGCGCAACCCAGCTCAGGGGGAGCTCGATGAAGATCTTGTCCTTGTGTTGTTTCGTTCTAGTTGATCAGTAATGGAGCCCAGTCGGGACGATCGGGGATCTGTGTAGCATTTGGGGTAGTCTTCTTTTATTTTGGCTCCGTAGTCGGGCCTTGTTTGTATTTGGATGATGTAATGTTTTATTCATGTAATTGTGTGAAGTGGCGATTGTAAGCCAACTATGTATATCTTTCCCTTATGTATTACATGGGTTGTGTGAAGATTACCTCATTTGCGACATTTGCCTCTAAGTCGTGCTTCGACACGTGGGAGATATAGCCGCATCGAGGGCGTTTCACCATGCCCCATAGGTGATCGTGCTTCCTCACCGACATCTTTGGTGCGCCAGGTAGGGGACATCGCTTTTGCGAATTTGAAGCAGTAGCCAGCGCGTCGATCTTCATCAATCTTCATCATCCATGGCTCCCAATAAGAGAAATTGAGTAGGGGGCATCCTTCCACCTCGAAGGCTTCGTCACACGCGGCTGCAGGCGCTGCGTGCGCTGCAGCTGCGGCGGGTGGAGCCGGTGATGGTGGCGGTGCTGCTAACACTCCCGTCGTGGCTGGAGTAGGGGCCGGGATCGCAGGACTGGCCCAACCTCTTCAACATGTCGCCGATCATATATCCGCCGGTGCAGGTCATAGAGACGCTCAGCTTCCTCTCGCTCGCCCCACCAGCGATGTCAACCAACACAATGTCGAAGCCCGCTCCGGTGCGAGCCAAGATCCACGAGTTGCACCGTCTAGAGGGGCAGAGACAGGACGCGCGCGACGCCCCTCGCTATGCGAGCGTGACAAAACCCCAAGCGGCACCGTCGACCCACAACGACCGCATTCGCATGGGAAGAGCCCAGCCGATCGAGAGCCTGGTCGCCAAGAACAGCTCCGGTTGCATCAGATTCCTCTGGTAACAGGGCCAAGATGGCAAGAACCCAACAACACTCCTTCTGTTGGGGAACACGGTATTTCAAAATTTTACCTATGATCGCGCAAGATCTGTCTAGGAGATGCATAGCAACGAGCGGCAGGAGAGCATCTTCATACCCTTGAAGATCGCAAAGCGGAAGCGTTTATCAATGTGGTTGATGTAGTCGTACACCTTCATGACCCGTCCCGATAAAGTACCGAACGTACAACACCTCCACGTTCAGCACACATTCAGCTCGATGACATCCTCGCCTTCTTGATCCAGCAAGACGGGCGAAGTAGTAGATAAGTTGAGGCAGCACGACGGTGTGGTGACAGTGTTGGTGAAGAACAATCTCTGCAGGGCTTCGCCTAAGCACTACAAAAACTATGACAGAGGATAAACTAGAGGGGACGGGGTTGTCGGCACACGGCTTGGTGTTTCCTGATGTTTTCCAGGTGCTAGCCCTGCCACTCTATTTATACGTTGAGCCCTGGGGTTGAAACTTGGAGTAAAAGCCTCCTCAAAGTCGGTTTTGCCCGCAATGAAGACTCCTTCTCGGACATCTAGGACCATATGCCATGGGACACGGTGTCTGGCCCAGGGCAGACGCCAGGGTCTCCGGTGTTTGGCCCCCTGACCTCCGCAAAACTCCTTTTGCACCGACCTAAAGCCCCATGGGCTTCACCCCTTGGCCGAACCATATCATCATATATATATCAATCTTTACCTCCGGACCATTCCGGAGCTCCTCATCATGTCCGTGATCTCATCCGGGACTCCGAACAACATTCGGTCACCAACATACATAACTCATATAGTACTATATCCTCAACGAACGTTAAGCATGCGGACCCTATGGGTTCGAGAAGTATTTAGACATGACCGAGACACCTCTCTGGTCAATAACCAATAGCGGACCCTGGATGCCCATATTGGCTCCTACATATTCTACGAAGATCTTTATTGGTCCAACCTTATGACAACATACGTAATTCCCTTTGTCATCGGTATGTTACTTGTCCGAGATTCGATCATCAGTATCTTCATACCTAGTTCAATCTCATTACCAGCAAGTCTCTTTACTCGTTCCGTAATACATCATCCCAGAACTAACTCATTAGTCACATTGCTTGCAAGGCTTCTTATAATGTGCATTACCGAGTGGGCCTAGAGATACCTCTCCGATACTTGGAGTGACAAATCCTAATATCGATTCATGCCAACCCAACTAGACACCTTCAGAGATACCTATAGAGCATATTTATAATCACCCAATTACGTTGTGACATTTGATAGCACACAGGGCATTCCTACGGTATCCGGGAGTTGCATGATCTCATAGTCAAAGGAATATGTATTTGACATACATGAAAGCAATAGCAATAAAACTGAATGATCAACATGCTAAGCTAATGGATGGGTCTTGTCCATCACATCATTCTCCTAATGATGTGATCATGTTCATCAAATGACAACACAAGTCTATGGTTAGGAAACTTAACCATATTTGATTAACGAGCTAGTCTAGTAGAGGCTTACTAGGGACACGGTGTTTTGTCCATGCATCCACACATGTATCAAGTTTCCGGTTAATACAATTCTAGCATGAATAATAAACATTTATCATGATATAAGGAAATATAAAATAACAACTTTATTATTGCCTCTAGGGAATATTTCCTTCAGTCACCCACTTGCACTAGAGTTAATAATCTAGTTCACATTGCCATGTGATTTAACACCAATCGTTCACATCACCATGTGACCAACACCCAAAGGGTTTACTAGAGTCCATAATCTAGTTCACATCGCCATGTGATTAACACCCAAAGAGTACTAAGGTGTGATCATGTTTTGCTTGTGAGAGCAGTTTAGTCAACGGGTCTGCCACATTCAGATCCGTATGTATTTTGTAAATTTCTATGTCTACAATGCTCTGCATGGAGCTACTCTAGCTAATTGCTCCCACTTTCAATATGTATTTAGATTGAGACTCATAGTCATCCAGATCGGTGTTAAAGCTCGCATTGACGTAACTCTTTATGATGAACTCTTTATCACCTCCATAACCGAGAAATATTTCCTTATTCCTCTAAGGATAATTTTGACTGCTGTCTAGTGATATACTCCTAGATCACTATTGTACCCCTTTGCCAAACTCATGGCAAGGTATACAATACGTCTGGTATACAACATGGGATACTTTATAGAACCTATGGCTGAGTCATAGGAAATGACTTTCATTCTCTCTCTATCTTCTGAAGTGGTTGGGTTTTGAGTCTTACTCAACTTCATACCTTACAACTCAGGCAAGAACTCCTTCTTTGACAGATCCATTTTGAACTCCTTCAAAATCTTATCAAGGTATGTACTCGTCAAAAGTCCTATCAAGCATCTTGATCTATCTTTATAGATCTTGATGCCCAATATGGAAGTAGCTTCACTGAGGTCCTTCATTGAAAAATTCTGATTCAAGTATCCTTTTATGCTATCCGGAAATTCTGTATTATTTATAATCAACAATATGTCATTCACATATAATATTATAAATGCTACAGAGCTCCCACTCACTTTCTTGTAAATACAGGCTTCTCCAAAAGTCTGTATAAAACCATATCCTTTGATCACACTATCAAAAATTACATTCCAACTCCAAGATGCTTGCACCAGTCCATAAATGGATCACTGGAGCTTACAAACTTCGTTAGCACCTTTCGGATTGGCAAAACCTTCTGGTTGCATCATATACAACTCTTCTTTAAGAAATCCATTAAGGAATGCAGTTTTGACATCCATTTGTCAAATTTCATAAACTACAGGAATTGCTAACATGATTCAGACATACATTAAGCATAGATACGAGTGAGAAACTCTCACCGTAGTCAACACCCTGAACTTGTCCAAAACCTTTTGTGACAATCCGAGCTTTGTAGATAGTAACACTACTATCAACATCCATCTTCCTCTTGAAGATCCATTTAATCTCAATGGCTCGCCGATCGGGCAAGTCAATCAAAGTCCATACTTTGTTCTCATACATGGATCCCATCTCAGATTTCATGGCCTCAAGCCATTTCATGGAATCTGGGATCATCATTGCTTCCTCATAGTTCGTAGGTTCGTCATGGTCTAGTAACATGACTTCCAGAAAGGATTACCGTACCACTCTGGTGCGGACCATACTCTGGTTGACCTATGAGGTTCGGTAGTAACTTGATCTGAAGTTTCATGATCATCATCATTAGCTTCCTCACTAATTGGTCTAGGAATCACTGGAATTGATTACTGTGATGAACTACTTATCAATTTAGGAGAAGGTACAACTACCTCATCAAGTTCTACTTTCCTCTCATTCACTTCTTTCGAGAGAAACTCCGTCTCTAGAAAGGATCCATTCTTAGCAACAAAGATCTTGCCTTCGGATCTGTGATAGAAGGTGTACCCAACGGTTTCTTTTGGGTATCCGATGAAGAGCACTTCTTCGATTTGGGTTCGAGCTTATCAGGCTGAAGCTTTTTCACAGAAGCATCGCAACCTCAAACTTTAAGAAACGACAGCTTAGGTTTCTTGCCAACCCATAGTTCATATGGTGTCGTCTCAACAGACTTAGATGGTGCCGTATTAATGTGAATGCAGCTATCTCTAATGCATAAACCCAAAACGATAGTGGTAAATTGGTAAGAGACATCATAGATCGCACCATATATAATAAAGTACGGTTACAACGTTCGGACACACCATTACGCTTGTGGCGTTCCACGTGGCATGAGTTGTGAAACTATTCCACATTGTTTTTAAATGAAGACCAAACTCATAACTCAAATATTCACCTCCACGATCAGATCGTAGAACCTTTATTTTCTTGTTACGATGATTTTCAACTTCACTCTAAAATTCTTTGAACTTTTCAAATGTTTCAGACTTATGTTTCACTAAGTAGATATACCCATATCTGCTTAAATCATTTGTGAAGGCCAGAAAATAACGATACCCGCCACGAGCCTCAACACTTATCGAACTGCATAGAGCAGTATGTATTGTTTCCAATAAGTCAGTTGCTCGCTCCATTGTTCCGTAGAACGGAGTCTTAGTCAGCTTGCCCATGAGGCATGGTTCACAAGCATCATGTGATTCATAATCAAGTGATTCTAGAAGTCCATCATTATGGAGTCTCTTCATGCGCTTTACACCAATATGACCTAAACGGTAGTGCTACAAATAAGTTGCACTATCATTACTAACTTTGCATCTTTTGGCTTCAATACTATGTGTATCACTATGATCGAGATTCAGTAAACCATTTACATTGGATGTAAGACCATAGAAAGTTTTATTCATGTAAATAGAACAACAATTATTCTCTGACTTAAATGAATAACCATGTCACAATAAACATGATCCAATCATATTCATGCTCAACATAAACACCAAATAACATTTATTTAGTTCCAATACTAATCCCGAAGATAGAGGGAGTATGCGATGGTGGTCTTATCATCCTTGGAATCATTTCCAACACACATCGTCACCTCGCCCTCAACTAGTCTCTGTTCATTTTGTAACTCCTGTTTCGAGTTACTAAGCATAGCAACTGAACCGGTATCAAATACCTAGGGGCTACTATGAACACTATTATATAATTTTATTCACTTTGCCATCCTTCTTATCTGCCAAGTATTTGGGGTAGTTCCGCTTCAAGTGATTATTCCATTTGCAGTAGAAGCACTCAGTTTCAGGCTTGGGTCTAGCTTTGGGCTTCTTCATCGGAGTGGCAACTTGCTTGCCATTCTTTCTTGAAGTTCCCTTTATTTCCCTTGCCCTTTCACTTGAAACTAGTGGTCTTGTCAACCATCAACACTTGATGCTTTTTCATGATTTCTACCTTCGCCGATTTTAGCATCGCAAAGAGCTTGGGAATCGTTTCCTTTATCCCTTGCATATTATAGTTCATCACGAAGTTCTATAACTTGGTGATAGTGACTAGAGAACTCTTTCAATCACTATCTTATCTGCAAGATTAACTCCCACTTGATTCAAGCGATTGTAGTACCCGGACATTCTGAGCACATGCTCACTAGCTGATCTATTCTCCTCCATCTTGTTGGCACTTGTCAGAGGTCTCATACCTCTTAACATAGGCATGAGTCTGAAATATCATTTTTGGCTCTTGAAACATCTCATATGCTCCATGGCGTTCAAAACATTTCTGATGTCCTGGTTCTACATCGTAAATCATGGTGCACTAAACTATCAAGTAGTCATCATATCAAGCTTGTCAAACGTTCATAATGTTTGCATCTGCTCCGGCAATAGGTCTATCACCTAGCAGTGCATCAAGGACATAATTCTTCTGTGCAGCAATGAGGATAATCCTCGGATCACGGACCCAATCCGCATCATTGCTACTATCATCTTTCAACATATTTTTTCTCTAGGAACATATCAAAAATAAAACAGGGAAGCTATATGTGAGCTATTGATCTTCAACAACATAGATATGCAAAAACTATCAGGACTAAGTTCATGATAAATTAAAGTTCAATTAATCATATTACTTAAGAACTCTCACTTAGATAGACATCCCTCTAGTCATCTAAATGATCACGTGATCCATATCCACTAAACAATGTCCGATCATCACGTGAGATGGAGTAGTTTTCAAAGGTGAACATCACTATGTTGATCATATCTACTATATGATTCACGTTCGACCTTTCGGTCTCAGTGTTCTGAGGCCATATCTGCATATGCTAGGCTCGTCAAATTTAACCCGAGTATTCTGCGTGTGCAAAACTGGCTTGCACCTGTTGTATGTGAATGTAGAGCTTATCACACCCGATCATTACGTGGTGTCTCGGCACGACGAACTGTCACAATGGTGCATACTCAGGGAGAACACTTATACCTTGAAATTTTAGTGAGGGATCATCTTATAATGCTACCGCTGTACTAAGCAAAATAAGATGCATGAAAGATAAACATCACGTGAAATCAAAATATGTTACATGATATGGCCATCATCTTCTTGTGCCTTTGATCTGCATCTTCAAAGCACCATCATGATCTCCATCGTCACCGGCTTGACACCTTGATCTCCATCGTAGCGTCGTTGTCGTCTCGCCAACTATTGCTTCTACGACTATCGCTAACGCATAGTGATAAAGTAAAGCAATTACATGGCGATTGCATTTCATACAATAAAGCGACAACCATAAGGCTCTTGCCAGTTGCCGATAACTTTTACAAAACATGATCATCTCATACATTTAAGTATATCACACCATGTCTTGACCATATCACATCACAACATGTCCTGCAAAAACAAGTTAGACGTCCTCTACTTTGTTGTTGCAAGTTTTACGTGGCTGCTATGGGCTTCTAGCAAGAACCGTTCTTACCTATGCATCAAAACCACAACGATTTTTCATCAAGTGTGCTATTTTAACCTTCAACAAGGACTAGGCGTAGTCAAACTCGATTCAACTAAATTTGGAGAAATAGACACCCGCTAGCCACCTGAGTGTGACGCACTTCGGTAGAACCAGTCTCATGAACGCGGTCATGTAATGTCGGTCCGGGCCGCTTCATCCAACAATACCATTGAATCAAAGTAAGACGTTGCTAGTAAGCAGTATGACTATTATCGCCCACAACTATTTGTGTTCTACTCGTGCATATAACATCTACGCATGGACCTGGCTCTGATGCCACTGTTGGGGAACACACTTTTCAAAATTTTACCTACGATCACGCAAGATCTATCTAGGAGATGCATAGCAACGAGCGGGGGAGAGCATCTTCATACCCTTGAAGATCGCAAAGCGGAAGTGTTTATCAACGTGGTTGATGTAGTCGTACACCTTCATGATCCATCCCGATCAAGTACCGAACACACGGCACCTCCACGTTCAGCACACGTTCAGCTCGATGACGTCCTCACCTTCTTGATCCAGCAAGACGGGCGAAGTAGTAGATAAGTTCCAGCAGCACGATGGCGTGGTGATGGTGTTGGTGAAGAACAATCTTTGCAGGGCTTTGCCTAAGCACTACGAAAACTATGACAGAGCATAAACTAGAGGGGACAGGGTTGCCGGCACACGGCTTGGTGTTGCTTGATGTGTTCCAAGTGCTAGCCCTGCCCCTCTATTTATATGTTGAGCCCTGGGGTCAAAACATGGAGTAAAAGCCTCCTCAATGTTGGTTTTGCCCACAAGGAAGAGTGCTTCTCGGACTTCCAGGACCAGACGATACAGGCCATGGCATTTGGCCCAGACGCCATGGGCCTCGGCATCTGGCCCAGATGCCATGGGCCTCGACACTGGCTCAAGGCCAAACGCCAGGGTCTTCGGCGTTTGGCCCCCTAGCCTCCGCAAAACTCCTTTTGCACCGACCTAAAGCCCCGTGGGCTTCACCCCTTGGATGAACCATATCATCGTATATATCAATCTTTACCTCCGGACCATTCCGGAGCTCCTCGTCATGTCCGTGATGTCATCCAGGACTCTGGACAACATTCGGTCACCAACATACATAACTCATATAGTACTATATCGTGAACGAACGTTAAGTGTGCGGACCCTACGGGTTCGAGATCTATGTAGACATGACCGAGACACCTCTTTGGTCAATAACCAATAGCGGAACCTGGATGCCCATATTGGCTCCTACATATTCTACGAAGATCTTTATCGGTCGAACCTTATGACAACATACGTAATTCCCTTTGTCATCGTTATGTTACTTGCCCGAGATTCGATCATCGGTATCTTCATACCTAGTTCAATCTCATTACTGACAAGTCTCTTTACTCGTTCCGTAATACATCATCCTTCAACTAACTCATTAGTCACATTGGTTGCAAGGCTTCTTATGATGTGCATTACTGAGAGGGCCCAGAGATACCTCTCCGATACTTGGAGTGACAAATCCTAACCTCGATTCATGCCAACCCGACAAGACACCTTCGGAGGTACCTGTAGAGCATCTTTATAATCACCCAGTTATGTTATGACATTTGATAGCACACAAGGCATTCCTCCGGTATCCGGGAGTTGCATGATCTCATAGTCAAAGGAATATGTATTTGACATACATGAAAGCAATAGCAATAAAACTGAACGATCAACATGCTAAGCTAACGGGTGGGTCTTGTCCATCACATCATTCTCCTAATGATGTGATCTCGTTCATCAAATGAAAACACATGTCTATGGTTAGGAAACTTAACCATGTTTGATTAATGAGCTAGTCTAGTAGAGACTTACTAGGGACACGGTTTTTTGTCTATGTATCAACACATGTGTCAAGTTTCCGGTTAATACAATTCTAGACATGAATAATAAACATTTATCATGATATAAGAAACACAAAATAACAACTTTGTTATTGCCTCTAGGGCGTATTTCCTTCACCTTCTGGCTCATCCAGAAGTCGAGTGGAGTCGTGTTCTGCCTCCCATGCCATGCCAAAGACGGCGGCTGAAGCAGTGGCGAGAGCTTAGTTGTTGCTGGAGTTTCCTCCAGTAGCAAACAAGATGGATGAGTGGAGAGCTACCATCCAAATTCTCCTTGGATTTGTTGAGATCAACAAGTTGATGTGTGCGGAGCTAACATGACACCCGTAGACGACGTCGACAGACCATGTCGGTGGCCAAGATGGGAGGACCGCACCCATGGTGCAGTCCCCTTCACGGCAGCTCACCCAAGGGCAACCGCGGTGAGCTCAGCAACCCCAAGATGTTGATGATCATGATGAGGCGTCGATGGCTTCATCTGACCCACGACTCCAACAAGATCAACGTCAAGTGTTAAGAGACAGGAGGAAGGAAGACGCTCGCGTCACCATTGAGCGGCATCGTGAGACATGCCGTCAATCAAACATGCTAATGAAGCCGATGTCGATGAACCCGCACCCAGTGCTGGCGAGTACCTGCCTTACGAGGTAGGCTTCCCAGCCTTCACTCGCGAGCTACGACAAGTCCATTGGCCATCCTCTCGCACCTTCAAGCTTGACTTGCCGGAGAAGTATGATGGAAAGTTCAACCCGGCGGTGATTTTGGGCATCTATATGATTGCAGTTCAAGCCACCGAGGGAAGGGATGAAAAAGAGCTTGCCAACTACTTCCCGCTGGCTCTCAAGCCAAATGTGAGGTCCTGGCGGATGCACTTGCCGAAAGATTCCAACTCCTCTTGGGCAGATTTGTGCAAGGAGTTCGTTGGCGCCTTTACAGGTGGCCACCAAGAACCAGTGCGGTCTAGTGACCTACAAACCCTTCTACAGAAAGAGGGGGAGAGTTTGTGCAAGTATTTGCATAGGTTCAGCTAAGTGCACCGCAACATTCCAAAGATACACTCGGCAGCTGTGATTTCCACATTTCATACAAATGTGCGCAACCGCAGAATGCGGGCCAAGATGAATGTTCGGTTGCCCAAAACCATCAGCGAGCTCTACATGTTGGAGGGCAAGTGCGCTCGTGCTGATGAAGGAAGAATGATTCTAGGGGAAGAAGCTGGTGTTGAAGTCGACTCAGAAGACGACGATGACCCTGCCATGTCCAGGAAGAAGAACAAGAAGCACAACAAGAAGCAAAAGTAGAAATCAGTGATGGCCGTTGAGAGCGCCTGTGATCTTAGCGCCGGCAAGAAAGCAACAACTAAGACGCTCGGCAAGGAAGCTTCTACTTGCACTGACTGCCGGGCGGTAGCGACTGTTGAGAAAACCGATAAGTGTGATGGGTCGTACTACAAGATTCGTAGAACCAAGGATCATGACCTTCAAGATTGCAGGCAAGTTGAGCAGTTGGTTGAGAAGTAGAAGGATGAATATGAAAGGTGCGACAAGGAGAAAAATCAGGATGGGATGCCTTGGACATGCCCAGCTTAGGCTCTTGCCACTCCTTATTCCGTAGTCCGTCAAATCTTTACCCAAAACTTGAAAACTTCACAACACAAAACTCAACAGGAAAACTCATAAGATCCGTTAGTATAAGAAAATATATCACCACTTTTTGATATTGTTGTGAACTCATTCTTTATTTATATTGGTGTAATATCTACTGTATTCCCAATTCTTCATGGTTCATACCCCACGATACTACCCATAGATTCATCAAAATAAGCAAACAACACATAGAAAACATAATCTGTCGAAAACAGAACAGTCTATAGCAATCTGAAAACTTCAAATACTTCTGTCACTCCAAAAATTCTGAAAAATTAGGACAACCTGGGAAATTTGTATATCAATATTGTGTAAAAAAAATCAGAGTTTTTCCACGCTTCTGTGATTTTTAGAAATTCTGGCAATGAGCGCAAAAGTTTCTGTTTTTAGCAGGATCAAATCAACTATCACCATAGATCATCCCAAAGGTCTTGCTTGGCTCAAACACTAAACTATTACATGAAAACACATCTAACCAGAGGCTAGATGATAAATTTATTAAAAAATAGGAGAAAAAACATGAACAAAAATAAAATTGGGTTGCTTCCCAACAAACGCCATTGTTTAAGGGACAAATGCATTTTTGCCCCTAGTTGTAACCTACCCACGGGGATTGTCCTTACTTTTTGACTCTACTCAGTTTTGCCCTTAGATTTGCCTCTGGGGTCGCCCGTATGCCCTTTGACCGTTTGACCAATACTTTGAAAATTCATAACAAATTCATATTAACTCGGAAACATGCAAATAAGATATCAAAATGTTCAGGCAAACATTACCTTTATGTGCATATCATTTGCATTCAGGGCAAAAGCACCGGTCAAACTACCGAGGTTATTAGTGTTATTAACATTATTAAAAATAAAAATGTATAAAAATACTTTTTTCATGAATAAAAATTACATGCAAATGTAGGTGATGTTTTCTGAACATCCTAATATCTTATCTTAATTTTTCTAAGTTCATATCAACTTGTTATAAAGTTTCAAAATAATGGTCAAAGTCATTTGAACACTCATAACAAGTTGATATGAACTCCGAAAAATGCAAATAAGATATATGGATGTTTAGAAAACATCACCTACATTTTAACGTAAATTTTATTCATAAAAAAGTATTTTTATACCTTTTTTGTTTTTAATAATGTTAATAACATTAATAACCTCGGGTAGTTTAAACGGTGCTTTTGTCTTGAATGCAAATGACATGCACATAAAATTAATGTTTATCTGAACATTTTGATATATGATTTGCATTATACCGAGTTCATATGAATTTCTTATGACTTTTCAAAGTGTTGGTCAAACGGTTAAAGGGCATTCGAGCGACCTTGGGGGCAAATCTAAGGGCAAAACTGAGCAGAGTCGAAAAGTAAGGGCAAACCGCGTGGGTAGGTTCCAACTGGGGGCAAAATCGCAATTGTCCGCATTGTTTAACGCCCCTAGCTAGGCATAAATCATAGATCTAGGCATTGTCATCTTTGGTATGCAATCCATAAGTAGCCCTCATAATAGATTCATATGGCAATTTAAATTTCTTTCTAGAAATGTGTTCCATGCCCTTCCTTAACGGAAATTGAAATCTAATGTTTCCTTCTTTCATATCAATAATTGCACCAATCGTTCTAAGGAATGGTCTACCAAGAATAATAGGACATGTAGGATTGCAATCTATATCAAGAACAATGAAATCTATGGGCACATAATTCCTATTTGCAACAATAAGAACATCATTAATCCTTCCCATAGGTTTCTTAATAGTGGAATCCGCTAGATGCAAATTCAAAGAACAATCATCAAATTCACGGAAACCTAACACATCACATAAAGTTTTGGTAATCGTGGAAAAACTAGCACCCAAATTACACAAACCATGGCACTCATAATATTTAATCTTGATCTTAATAGTGGGTCCCCACTCATCACAAAGCTTTCTAGGGATAGAAACTTCCAATTCAAGCTTATCTTCAAAAGATTTCATCACAACATCAACGATATGTTCATTAAAAGCTTTATTTTGATTATAAGCATGAGGAGAATTCAACATGGATTGCAACAAGGAAATACAATCTATCAAAGAATAATTATCATAAAAGAGTGGGTTCATCGCTACTTAAAGTTTTGACCAATCCAATCCCACTTTTATCAATTTTTGCATTAAGATCTATAAACTCCGAATCATTGGGACTCCTTCTACCTAAAGTTGACTCATCTCTAGTTCCATCTTTATCAAGATTTATATAAGAAAACAAAGATTCAATAGGAGTCACAACTATCACTTTAAGATGTTCACCATTATTCTTACAAAAACTAGAAGAACACGCTTTTACAAACCAATCTCGCTTGGCACGCATCTTAGTGGTTCTTTCTTTGCACTCATCAATAGAAATTTTAATAGCTTTTAGAGATTCATTAATATCATGCTTGGGTGGAATATATCTAATTTTCAAAGAATCAATCTCAAGATAAATTATATCCACGTTCCAAGCCAAATCATCAATCTTAAGCAATTTTTCTTCAACCATACCATTGAAATTATTTTGAGAACTAATAAATTATTTAATACTGTTCTCAAGATCAGAGGGCATCTTATTATAATTTCCATAAGAATTTTTTTAGGAATTACCATAATTATTAGAAGAATTGCTAGGAAACGCCCTAGGGTCAAAATTACCTCTATATACGTTATTACCAAAATTGCTCCTACCAACAAAATTCACATGCATAGATTCATTATTATTCTCAGTAAAATATACAAAGCCATATCATTAGGATCAATAGGAGCACTCTTACTAGAAAACAATTTCATAATTTCATCCATCTTTCCACTCAAAACATTAATTTATTCAATTGCATGCACTTTTTTACTAGTAGAGGATCTTTCGGTATGCCACTGAGAGTAATTAGCCATAATATTATCTAGGAGTTTAGTAGCTTATCCTAATGTCATTTCCATAAAAATAACCCCCGCGGCTAGAAGAAAAATTCAATCTGGCATAAAAAACTGTATGATCAACCATAAACTTAAACCATGAGTAGGGCAATTTCTTATCATCAATTTCATCTGTCAGATTTCGGGTTCCGGCAAAACCATTGAGGTTTGAACACTAGGGTGCGCACGAATATCTCCCCCCTCTCTATCTCGCACACTCAATGATCTCACGGCCTAGCTTGACGGACCCAAAGAACATGAGACACAAGATTTATACTGGTTTGGGCCACCGTTGTGGTGTAATACCCTACTCTAGTGTGGTGTGGTGGATTGCCTCTTGGGCTGAGGATGAACAGTTAGAAGGGAAGAACAGCCTCCTGAGGAGAGGTGTTCTTGTGCCTGGTGAACTTGTGTGAGGCTATGGATGGAATGGCTCCGATCCAAGATGAGATGCAAGATGAGATCCCAGATCAGATGCCTAGCAATGGTGGTGGCTAGTCCTATTTATAGAGGCCCTGGTCCTATTCCCAAATATTGAGTGGGAAGGGATCCCACAACGACCAGTTTGAAGGGGGACAGCTAGTACAAGCTATCCTGACAAAAGTAGTCTTCGCCTGCCAAAGGCTCTGGTAGTGACACCGTCTTGGGCTCCACGGTGACCTCCGTCCTGCCGTCCTGCTGGTCTTGGTATTGTTGCACCGATCTGGAAACCTTTGTCTGATGCCTCGGAACTCCTCGCCCGCACTTTTCTCCTTAACACTAAAGAGGGAACGAGGACACTGCGCTCGTTGGCACCCGCCTGGTCTTGATTGTCATGGCTTGCGTCATTGGAACCTCGCGAGGTTCGCCTTGCCTTGATCTCACCGCCCCTCGCGAGCCAGCCTGATGAGGCCGCCCCTGAGGAGGTCTTGCGTCGTTTGCCTCGCGAGGCTTGGCCCCTCACGAGGGTCTTGGGTGTTTGCTGGTGAAGATGGACCGTACGGGGCTGCTGGAGGAGCCACGCTGCGGGCCGCAGGCAGGCAAGTCTGGGGACTCCCCGTTCCGAGAACGCCGACATCATCCTCTCCCAAGATTGTGCAACATGTTCATGATCAACTTGCTTAAAATTCATAATATCGTTCCTAAGGGAGATGATCTTAGCGGTTGGAAAATACTTGGAAATAAAAGAATGTTTACACTTATTCCATCAATCAATACTATTTTAGGCAAAGATGAAAACCAAGTTTTAGCGTGATCCCATAGTGAGAACAGAAATAGCTTCAATTTAACAATATCATTATCCACGTATTTCTTCTTTTGCATATCACACAACTCAACAAAAGTATTTAGATGGGATGTGGCATCTTCACTAGGAGGGTCAGAAAATTGATCTTTCATAACAAGATTCAGCAAAGCAGCATTAATTTCAAAAGATTCCGCACTAGTGGAGGGAGCAAATGGAGTACTAATAAAATCATTATTATTAGTATTGGAGAAGTCACACAACTTGGTATTTTCTTGAGATATCATGACAAAGCAAGCAATGTAACACACGAGCAACCAAAAAGCAAATGAAAAGGCGAACGGAAGAAGGTCGAATAAAAAGGCAAATCTTTTTGTGTTTGTCTGAAATCATTTTAGAAGTTGGGGAGAGGAAAATGAGAGGCAAATGGCAAATAATGTAATGCAAGAGATGAGAGTTTATGGTGGGTACTTGGTGGGCTTGATATAGATGTCCCTGGCAACGGCGCCAGAAATTCTTCCTCCTACTTCTTGAGCTTGCGTTGGTTTTTTCCTTGAAGAGGAAAGGGTGATGCAACAAATTAGAGATAAGTATTTCCCTCAGTTAAGAACCAAGTTATCAATCCAGTACGAGATACACGCAAGTCTCCAATCTATGCACCTGCACAAACAAGCCAACACTTGCACCCAACGCGATGAACGAGTTATCAATCCTTTCACAATCACTTGCAAAGGTGAGATCTGATAGAGATAGATGTAAAAGATTACTAAAATGTAAAACAAAATAAAAGTGAATAAGTTGTAGGGAGGTATTTTTGGTTAATAGATCTAAAAATATATGATGGAACATAGACCCGGGGGCCATAGGTTTCACTAGAGGCTTCTCTCTTGAAGGAAAATAATACGGTGGGTGAACAAATTACTATCAAGTAATTGATAGAAAAGCACAAAGTTATGACAATATCCAAGGCAATGATTATGTATATAGGCATCGCGTCCGTGTCAAGTAGACCGACTCCTGCCTGCATCTAGTACTATTACTCCACACATCGACCGCTATCCAGAATGCATCTAGAGTATTAAGTTCATAAGAATGGAGTAACGCCTTAAGTAAGATGACATGATGTAGAGGGATAAACTCAAGCAATATGATGAAAACCCCATCTTTTTACCCTTGATGGCAACTATACAAATATGTGCCTCGCTACCCCTACTTTGCCACTGGGTAAGGACACTTCAAGATTAAACCGAAAACTAAGCACCTCTCCCATTGCAAGAAAAACCAATCTAGTTGGCCAAAACAAATCGATAATTCAAACATAAATACAAAGATATCAAATCATGCATATAAGAATTCAGGGAATATTCAAATAATATTCATAGCTAATCTGATCACAAACACACCGCAAAAGAAGATTACATGATATAGATCTCCCAGAACATTGAGGAGAACATTGTATTGAAGATAAAAGAGAGAGAGAGAGAGGAAGCCATCTAGCTACTAGCTATGGACCCATAGGTATATGGTAAACTACTCACGCTTCATCGGAAGGGCAATAGAGTTGATGTAGAAGCCCTCCCTGATCGTATGGCATGGAACAATCAAAAATTATAGATACGTTGGAGACGTATCACGTCGGTGACCTCTGGCCACGGTGGAGGCACGCCGGAATCGCTGCTCCGATGATGGCTCAGCATGTGGTTTGGTTCTATGGCGAGCTGGATGTTTTCCGCGCCTAGTGGTGCAGGAGGTTGGGTGTGTGGAGGCTGGGAATGACGGCGACAATGACAACCGCGGTGGCCGGAGTACGGATTCACGGGGATGCCAGCTTGCGGACGGGAACGAAGGGGCGGGCATATAGGGAGGAGCAGGAGCTCACAGCACTTCGTACGGAGCCAGCGTCAAGGCCGGGGACATGCTGGAGCCCGTGAATCCATGTCAGCGAGCGGCGGGCAGAGGCAGTGAAGGTGATCCCGATGGCGTCGCTTGAGGGCGTACGAGAACATACCGCGACGGTGGTTCATCGGCGGTGGCTACGCATATGGCTGCGACGTGCTCTCGGTGGTGCTCGGGCTGCGTGGGAGAGAGAGAGGAGAGGAGAGAAGAGCAACTAGAGCGAGGGGAGAGGCAGAGGGGGCAGCAGGTGTCCCACTAGTGCGGAGATATAGGCACGGGGAGGAGACGGAGCAGGCAGGGAGGAGTTGGAGGCTCGAGCGCGCGCGCATCAACATGCCTCTGCCTACTGGCAGAGGTTGAAGATGCCACTTTGGCCTGGTGGGCTGGGCCAGCTACAGGGACAGGCCAGGTAAGCACAGGTAAGTCCTTTCCCCTCTGTTTTATTTCTATTTTCTATTTGTGTAATTTGTTTTTGATTTGGTTTAAAAAACAAATCACTTTATAAAATTTTGCGAACTTTTGTCGGCACTATCAGATTTAAACCAGAGGCCCTCACCATGTTTCAGAATATTTGGAGCTACCAAATATCCTATAGGAATTAATAGCTCCAATTCAAATACATTAAGAGTTAATTCAAAAATCCAGACATGTCATAGAGTTATGTGCATCATTTTTGGCAGAGGTTTTCACCTTTATCAAAAATCGTGAACTTTTCTAAATGGCATTTTGGGTTCATTGAAAATATTTTTATTTGAACCTAGTTGAATTCATTTGCCGCTAGGGTTTGAACAATCCCCATTTCAATTTTCAAAAAATTAAACATGATGTATCGATACTTATGCAATGACAGGCAAGGACTAAGATAGGGTTGTGACACAAATCTTGGCACATTATTTTTATAATACAATGGATTTGTACAAGTGGGTAATTATTTTTGTTGAAAAGTTTTTTTAATTAAGATTCACAAAGTTTCCATGGGCATGAACAAAGTTCAAGGCATGCTCTCGCTTCCACGTTCTTGTCTTTCTCACTTTCACTTTTATTTTTGTATAATTTTAGGTTCCCCTCTGTATTTATTTGATTTAAAACTTTATAAAAGCACACAATAGAAGTAAATGACTCTCTAAAACTTCTGGGTTGTGTCCCTGGCATTGCTTTCTTTAAAGCCATTAAGCTAAGCATATAGTGCTCAAGTAATTGATCCACCCGGATCCCAAGGTATATCAAAGCCAATTTTAACTAACAATGATTTGTAGTTTAGTAGTGATCACCAAGCAACATATATCATGCAATGACAAAGTCTAACTCTCTTCCTATGCATCAGCATGTCATAAAAACAATTCATGCACACAAAGTAAAGGCTGATACATAGCATAAGCAGTTTCTTGCAATTTTATTGTGTTGGAAACATAGAGAGGTGAAGATGTGGTTCCTCTCTCATAATAATTGCATGTAGGAGCAGCAAGCACATGCATATCATATTCATCAAAATTATCATGTGCAACGGTAAAACGCAACCCATCGATATAATCCTTAATAAGCGCAAACTTCTCCGATATAGTGTAGTTGGGAGAATTCAAAAATATAATAGGACTATCATGTATGGGTGCAGTAGCAACAATTTCATATCCATATGGATAATTCAAATTGGCATCTTGGCCACAAGCATAGCAAGCATCAATTTCATCAAAAAGAGATATTTCAAATGAATCCAAGGGATCATAGCAATCATGATATCATTCATCCTTCGGTAAGCACAAAGGGAAATTAAACAATGTATGAGTTGAAGACTTACTCTCATTAGAAGGTGGGCACGGGTAACTAATCCACTCTTCATCCTTTTGTTCTTATTTTATGAGCTCACAGTTTCATCAATTTTATCTTTGATATTTTCCTGCAAAATATAGTCTCTTCTTGGGCAGCGGAGATTTCTCAATAAATAAATTCTTTAACATAGCATTAGAAGCATAGTTATCATAGCAATATTTAAGTATGAAAGAATTTTCAGATTTGTAAAGAGTAATATCATACTTTTCAATCAAAGAAGCAATTTCATAGGCGCCCTTAAAAGAAATAAATTCTTCAATTTGTTCAATATCATAGTAATTATAGTCACCTTTGGCATAAGAAGATAATATTCCATTATCCGTACACTCACATTGGAAGGGAACGTGGCTTTTAGGTTCTTCAGAACAACAAGATCATGTATTTTCACATAAATTCCAAGCATCGTAAGGCAAATTATTAATATGATGTGATACGTCTCCAACGTATCTATAATTTATGAAGTATTCATGCCGTATTTACAATAGTTTTATATGATTTTGATATGATTTGATTAGAACTAACCCGGACTGACGCTGTTTTCAGCAGAACTACCGTGGTGTTGTTTTTGTGCAGAAATAAAAGTTCTGGGGATGCGCTAAAAATCATCGAAGATTTTTTCTGGAAAATATAAAAATTACTGGAACGAATAGTTACCCGAGGGGATTCTCATGGGCCCCACGAGGGTGGGGGCGCGCCCCTGTGCCTCGTGGACTTCCCGTGGGGCCCCTGACTTGTTCTCGACACCAACCTCTCCTATAAATACCCAAAGCTCTAGAAAGAAACCTAGATTGGAAGTTTCGCCGCTGCAAGCCTCTGTAGCCACGAGAAATCAATCTAGGCCCTCTCTGGCACCCTGCCGGAGGGGGCCATCATCACCGGAGGCCATGGAGGAGGATCCCGGAGGGGCCATCATCGCCATGAAGGCCAAGGACCACAGGGAGAACCTCTCCCCATCTAGGGGGAGGCCATGTACGAGGAAGCACAAGGGGGAGAACCTCTCCTCCTCCTCTCTCGGTGGCGCCAGAGTGCCATCGGGAGGGGAATCATCGCCACGGTGATCGTCTTCGTCAACATCACCATCATCATCACCATCCTCATATCTTTTACGCGGTCCACTCTCCCGCACCCCGCTGTAATCCCTACTTGAACATGGTGCTTTATGATCCAATGATTTGTTGCCATCCTATAATTTTTTTAGTAGATATCCTTTATCTTTGGGTTGATTGATGATCTAGATTGGTATGAGTTGTATGTTGTATTTTGGTGATGTCCTATTGTGCCCTCCGTGTCGCGCAAGCGTGAGGGATTCCCGTTGTAGGGTGTTGCAATACGTTCATGATTCGCTTATAGTGGGTTGCTTGAGTGACAGAAGCATAAACCCGAGTAAGGGGGGTTGTTGCGTATGGGATAAAGGGGACTTGATATGTTAATGATATGGTTGGGTTTTACCTTAATGGTCTTTAGTAGTTGTGGATGCTTGCTAGAGTTCCAATCATAAGTGCATATGATCCAAGAAGAGAAAGTATGTTAGCTTATGCCTCTCCCTCATATGAAATTGCAATGACGACTACCTGTCTTGTTAATGATTGCCTAGGATAATTCCGCACACCGACCCATCATTATTCCACACCTGATATTTATAATATTTAGTGATATATTCTAACTTTATGATAACAGCACCTACTTTTATATTTTAGCTCTCCGATACCATGCAAAGGTATCCTCTTCATACCCACAACATAGTTTTATTTCTCGTTTCTAGTTGGAAGCAAACGTTCGTTGTATGTAGAGTCGTATCAGTGGCGGATAGGACTTGAGAGAATATTGATCTTAGCTTTAGCTCCTTGTGGGTTCGACACTCCATACTTATCAATTCCACCATTGGGAATTGCTACGATGATTCCCTGCACTTGGGGATTATCATGATGGCATAAAAAGTTTCCCTTTTTGAGATAAGTGGTTTCGCACAAAATGAGAATGCTCATCTAATGATTTTCCATCAACTAAGCTAGTTGGGGTTTTCAGCACAAGCACATATGGATCGAAGATGATCCAAGTAGAAAGCTTCAGCGGTATGATAGATTTTGGGTGGTTCTTCAACCATTGGTTTAGCAAGTACAACTTTTTTTGGTATTTTATGTTTCCTACCCATAACTAAAGATAGAAAACAAGAGCACAAAATAAAAACTACTCAATGATAAAGCAAACAAGCACATACGAGAATATTCACCCCACGCTATTGCTCCCCGGCAACGGCGCTAGAAAAAGGTCTTGATAACCCACCAGTATAAAGGATCAATTATAGCTTTTTCAATAAATAAGAGTGTCGAACCCAACAATGAGCTAAAGGCAGGATTTTTATTCCCTTCAAGTTCTATCGACCACTAACACAACTCTACACACACTTAATGTTTGCTTTACCTACACAAGTATGAAACTAGAAGTACTTTGTAGGTGTAATACTAGAACTACTTTCCAAGAATAAAACTAGAAGTACTTAGAGGAAATAAAACTAGGATTAGTTTGCAAGATAATAATAGTTAGTTGTTTAGGAGAAAGATTTTGTAACACACAAGAAGGATTTGTCCATAGGCAATCGATAACTGGACCGGTAATCATTATTGCAATTTTATATGAGGGAGAGACATGAGCTAACATACTTTTCGTACTTGGATCATATGCTCTTATGATTGGAACTCTATAGCAAGCATCCGCAACTACTAAAGATCATTAAGGTAAAACCCAACCATAGCACTAAGTAGCAAGTCCTCTTTACTCCCATACGCATCTACCCCCTTACTCAGGTATAAGCTTCTGTCACTCTCGCCACCCACTATAAGTGAATTATGAATGTATTGCAACACCCTACAGCGGTAATACCACATGCTTGCGTGACACGGAGAGCACCATAGGAAAGCACCAAAATAAAACATACAACTCAAACAAATCATGATCATCAATCAACCCATAGGACAAAATGAATCTACACAAACATCATAGGATGGCAACACATCATTGTATAATAATCTATAGCATTAAGCACCATGTTTAAGTAGAGATTACAGCGGGGAAAAAGAGGTGTTACACAGCTGCATAGAGGGGGAGAGAGTTGGTGTTGGCAGCGGCGAACTTGTTGGTGTAGATTGCCATCACGATGATTGCCCCAGCGGCGTTCCGGCGCCACCGGGATTGAGGGGAAGAGAGCCCCCTTCCTTCTTATTCCTTGGCCTCCACCCTAGATGGGAGTAGAGTTTGCCCTCTGGTTCATGGTCTCATGGCTCCCGGAGGGCAGGAGCCTCTCCGAGATTGGATCTCTCTCTCTCTCTGTTCTCTTCTGTTTCGCCTTCCCGTTTTCTGGCCGAAAACCGTTTCTTAAATTCCCGGAGATCTGTAACTCCGATTGGGCTGAAATTTTAACACGGTTTTTCTGGATATTATCTTTCTTGGCACGAAATAAGGGCATCAACCAACTTACGAGGGGCTTGCGAGGCACCACGGCGCGCCCTGGTGCCTCATGGAGCCCACGAGGCACCGTCTTGTGTTGATTCTTCTTCCCAAAATCACATATATTCCAAAATAAATCTCCATAAAATTTTATCACGTTTGGACTTTGTTTGATATGAATATTCTGTGAAACAAAAAACATGCAACAAATAGGAACTGGCACTGGGCACTGGATCAATATGTTATTCCCAAAAATAATATAAAATGTTGTCAAAAGTATATGAAAGTTGAAGAATATTAGCAAGAAACAATCAAAAATTATAGATACGATAGAGACGTATCATGCCACCGAGATTTCTGATCGGTGCCATTGAGTTGGATCAAATGTGTCTAACGGTTGGTTTCGTGTGGAGGCTATATATACCGCTCCACCCCCGCTTACTTAGTAAGAGAGCCATCAGAGCGTAACTACACTTCCACCTTTCATTTCTGAGAGAGAACCACATACTCATTCTTGAGATCAAGATATTCCATTCCTACCATTTAAATCTTGATTTCTAGCCTTCCCCAAGTTGCTTTACACTCAAATCCTTATTTCACCATAGCCAAATAGTGAGAGAGAGTTGAGTGTTGGGGAGACTATCATTTGGAGCACAAGAGCAAGGATTTCATCATCTACACACCACCTATTACCTTTTGGAGAGTGGTGTCTCTAGATTGGTTAGCTGTCGCTTGGGAGCCTCCGACATGATGTGGAGTTGAACCAAAAAGTTGGTAAGGGCAAGGAGATCACCTACTTCGTGAAGATCTACCCAAGTGAGGCTAGTCCTTCATTGACGTAAACCATGATAGAATAGACAAGGTTGCTTCTCTGTGGACCCTTCGTGGGTGGATCCCTCTGTGGACTCGCGCAGCCATTACCCTCCATGGTTTGAAGTCTCCATCAACATGGACGTACGATAGCGCCACCTGTCGGAACCACGCCAAAAATCTCCGCATCTCCATTGTGTTTGCTCTTTCCGATTCCCATCACTTTTACATTCTTGCACTTGCATGCTTTAATCTTTCCACTACCTGTACTCTTGCCTTGCTTGTGTAAAATGTATTGTGTGCCCTTTAACATGTGCTAAACTCAACCTTAACTTAAAGAATTGTAAAAAGTGCTACTTTTTTAAGGGTCTAATCACCAACCCCCCCCTCTAGACCCCTCTTCTCGATCTTTCACCGGCCTTATTTAGTTGATGCATATTTAGTAACTATCTAGCGTTGAAATATGTTTTTTAATATTTATATAGTAAAAATGTTGTATTGGCACCAAAAACTCTACTTATGCAAGCTGCCTCAGATGCAGTCTACCAAACACAGTATCAACCCAACATGTCTAACGAGATGCAGGTTTCGAACAAAGTCTTGGCTCAGCATATCTCAAATACAGAGCTACTAAACAACTATAATTGCATGTACTCAACATCTAGCACGTCTACACTAAGCATGTCTCAAAGAGGAACAACCATGCAAATGTGAGAACAGTTGCCAAACACAAACACTCATACAGGTGTTTGAGAATGTTGTTAAAGCATCTACAGCCGGATACAACAAATCCGACCCCTCAAACACCTGAAGACCCGTCTGGGGGCGTTCGCGGACAGTGACCGGTCAGTTCTCAAATAATCTCTTCCACAACTGGATACCTTGATTAAGAAGCCCCGAGTCCATACTATTACATGTGACGTAAAACCTAATCTAAGCAGAGCTCATCCGACTCTGTCGTGCCCATGTCAGGCGGCCGGCTACGCCCCTCGAGTGTTCCTCCGATCGCGGCGAGGTAGAGTAGGACATGAGATGTGCATCGGCTCACGGGACACAAGGCGTCACCGTCCCCCATGCGCTACTCTTCCTCGTCGAAGTCCAGAATCTGCACGGTGCTGGTGGATGTGAGATCGATGATGGATCCATCCTGGGAGTAGCCGGCAACGTCCACCACAACGCGGTTGCGGCGGCTGGACTGGTGCACCATACGAGGCGTTGTAGAATGCGGCTCCGCCTCGCCAACGTCCATCGCCGCAAGAGCTGTCGCCGCCTCGCACAGCTGGCACACCATGCCATATTTGTGTCAGACAATGCCCATGCGTTCACCTCCGTCTTGACGCGCCAACGAAACGGTTGTGCATCCTCGACCGCGTTTGGACCCTAGGCTGACCGCACCTCCTCCGATGAGGCAGCGATGACACTCCTCACGGTGGATTCATGAGCCATTTGAGCGAACGCAATGAATTCCTGATGAAAGGAGTCCGAGCACTGCCGTTGGGCCGCCTCCTTCCGAGAGCGGTGGAGTGCAAGGCAGACGGTCATTTCCTCCTCGGGGTCACGTGGGACGGGCTTCGAATCAATGGGTCTGAAGGTGTAGGACTCAGATCGATTGCCCTCCATGCCGGAGAAGACCAGAGCTCACCGGGTGGCGAAGTGGAGCGGGTTTAGTCCGGGAAGTGATAGGGATGAATATATGCGGGGCTAGATGGGCCCCACCGTGGGCCGAGTCCAATGTGGCGGCCGCGTCCGTTCGTGCCCGGGGCCACCCAATATTTGAACTAATATTAAGGATGACGGTCAACCCACCTGGGTTGGGTTTTTTTTACTAGTCAGTGACCCTGGGGTTTGAGGTTTTTTTAACCGATCGGTACCCGGGCGTTTGAGGCGCCCGGTAGATGCTCTTAGAGGATCACGCGTGATTGAATCGGCCGAGTGAGGACTGGCCTTTTCACATGTACGGCTCGTCTGGCGGAACCCTTTTTCTATATGATGATGCACTGTTTTGCCTACAGATCCAGTGTCGGACAAACCTTCTGTCCCATTTTATTTGAGATTAGAATAGAGTTAAACCAATCTGTCAGTAATGGAGAGCGGGCGCAAAATCATACCTCCTTTTCCTCATGTACGTTCAAGGTTATCTGATGTACTCGCCAATGTCGGTATTATTGCTGAGAAGGCATGCTCAATCATATGTATTGGTCCAAGTGAATTGCATGCTTCAAGATATAATCTTCTGACATGTGTTACAGATTGGTTCATTTTGCATTGAGGTTTCACCAATTGAACCGAAGAAAGCTATGGTGAATCCAAACTTCAGGACTCCTCCAAAACGAATTCATGTAGGCGTTTCTCATGATCGATGATCCATATTGAAACTCCAAGGCGTACAACAAAAAGTACTAGAGCTAGGAGCGATCAATTAGCGTTCCTTAATTAAATAGTACTGGGGCTAGGAGAGAGATGACGTGTTGTAAGAAGTACTCCCTCCGTCTGAAAATACATGTCATCAAAATGGATAAAAAAGAATGTATCTAGAACTAAAATACGTCTAAATACATTCACTTTTGTTCATTTTGATGACAAGTATTTCCAAATGGAGGGAGTAGTTGGATTTGAAGGAAATAGAAGATCTTCAGGCGTACATGTACGTGAGGTGGGCCCGTGTGCCTGATTCTTTTTTTCCTGGTAATGTGTCTTATTCATATCATAAAGAACAAAATACAAGTCACGTAAAAACCGACATGACAAAACTGAAAAGATAGCAGAACATCTCTGAGCTTGACACCAACGCCCGTCACCTTCTTCCGGCACCACTAGAGCGGCCATCGAAGAAAAGAATAATGGATCACCTCCTCACCTGAGTTCGACTTAATTCCATCGCTGATGTGCAGCTTTGTGGACCTCCAAGGTGGCTCACCAAAAGTGAAGTCATTGTTGTTGAACGAATCAGACCAAGGCAACACCCCGGACACGCCATCAAACTCCAGATCTGGCACCCCACCACGACTAAGACGTCGAAGGAGGAAACCATACCTTCCATACACGAACCACGAACCCAGCACATGTTCCGTCTTCCAGATGTCGTTGATGCAGACCACAATCTGCATCCGCTCCTGGACAACCTCCCAAGCTCCGCGCCGACGCTGGAGCAAACACCGTCGCAATGCTGGAGCCCTAGGACACGGGTCCACCACGAGGATGCCGCCACACCATCCTTGCTTGAACAATGTGATGCCCCGAGACCGACGCTTCAGAAGACTCCTTAGATTTCGTGATCACCGTGTGTTTCTTTGGGGCTTGCTCTATTTATTTATTTTGCATTGCATCATGTCATCATGCCATCATGTCATTAGTCTTTGCATCTCAACTCAACTAATAAATTGCATAGATGGTTATCTATTTAAATCGAGGGAATGGTGACTTCTCTTTATAACATATCCTCCCAATATTAGGGAGCTATATTAAATATTTATTCAATTTGGAATTCACCATAACACACTTGCAAATTATCCCAATGCCTTTGTTATCTTAATTCTTGGTCTCCAACCTTGCCATATTTTCTTTCATCTTTTCCTGAGCTCCACCAAAAATCTTAACATTTTTGGACACTTCTCAAACCCATCCTAGTTCAAACTATTTGGATTAAATTCAAAGGAATTTGAATTTAATTTTTCGTTCATGCCCACTCCTATTTTTCTTGGACTGTGCACATTTTTGTGAGTCCGGGAAATAATCCCCATGCCCAAGTCCCTTCTCGAACCTTTTTCTTTCCTTCTTTTTTTAATTTCTTTTATGAGAGAGAGAGAGAGTAAAGGCTCCAGTGTAGCCCAGCAGCCCAGCAGGTCATTTTGGCCCAAGGCCCAGTCTCTGCCCTCGATAGCCCTAGCCCGCACCCAACGCCACCTCACCCCTCACTCCCTTCCCTCGTTCCTTCTCGCGCCGCCAGGGACAACGCGCTCGCTCTCAATCCCTGTCGGGGATATACCCCGCGGTATAAACCGCTGGATGTATGACCCGGCTGAAGTTTGGCGATTCACTGGCGACCCGCTTGGACCTGACAGTTTATGATTCATTGGTAATCCGGCAGGCGGGTCAAAGGAGCGACAAGACCCGGTGGCCCAACGGGCGGTTCATGAAAGGCCGGCTCATGTTATGGTGGGCTGATTTAAGAGGAAAGCATAAGGAGTATTCCCTCACAAAGGAAGCAAGACTAGGACTCCAGTTGTAATAGAGTAATCCTAGTCCTACTAGGACTAGTCATGTAACCCGCCCCTTCAACATATATAAGGAGGGGCAGGGCTCCCCAAAAGAGGGACAAGAAAGAAGAAACAATTTCTAGGGCTAGACACAACTAGGAGAGCCGGATTACGGTGACTCATTCATGATGATAATGAGACCTAGCCACAAACAGCATATGGGGCTATTATCGGATGATGTTTCCCGGGGCCCGAAGCTGTCTAAACCTTTGTCTTGTGTTGCGTCTCTCGATTCCGCTCAACCCCTCTCAAGCTACCACATAGATGCGCTGGCCTCACGAATAAATTCTCTCACTAGGACATCTGTCGTGACAATTCCACGACAGTTGGCACCCACCGTGGGGCCTGCGCACGATGGTGATGAATTTTTGGAGGGATCTCTCCTAGGGTTTGAGAAGCTCGCGATTTCGTCGGATGAGAAAGAGCCGACAAGTTTGTTGTTTTGGATCTGGAACATGATTCACTTTGGAGCCGGCGTATACAAGATTGAGATCAAAGAAATTAGGGTTGCGATTGCGCACCCGCCGCCGCAGTTTGCAATACATCGAGACAAAGAGAAAATCGATGTTTGCTGTTGCACCAATCCATCAAATCGCCGGGTCACCAATGGCACAGACGTGGACGCGTAATCATCCGGGCGTTCATACATATGGCCGTATACACGTGCATCAAGTGTCGAGGCATATCAGTCCGGCGGACGGTTGCAATTTGTTTAATCCGAAAGAAAAAAAGGGAACCACGACTCGGAGAGGGACGTGGACGTGGGCACGTTTTCTATCCAAAGTTCCCGAGTCGTCCACGCCTCTCCTTCCTACGGCCGTATCTGCGTGCCTCAGCTACCGTTGCCGGTTGGCCCGCGGCGCCCTTCAGTCTCGTTTCTGTATTGCTTCTTCCAAGCACTAAGCGCTGGTTCAACGAGCGCTGCCTCCGCCGTAGTTTGCATCAGCGCCTGCTCCGACCCACGGTTACCACCCTGTGCCCAAGCCTCGGATCGCCTCCACTGTGGAAGAACCGCTGTAGCGGCCTCCCTTTCTGTCCGGGGAGTTTACAATATTGATGCGGTCAGAGTTGGGAGAGAGATTGATGCGGTAAGATTGCCCCAACGAAATTACTACTGGTGTTACAACTACTACCATCAATACTGCTGCTATGTGCAAAGCTCCAGGCACGGTTTCCAAAACTTGATTTATGCTTTTTTTGACTCCCACGTGCAGGCCAAGGAATTTACAAGCTCACCGTAAAGCGCTACTCCAGTGCATCCAGACGTAGCGTCCATAGTTCATATGATCTGATCATCGCTACAGTCGTGATCCAATGTATTTCTGGTCTGCTGCCGTTGACACCCTGTTTGCCACAGAATAGCTGCAACCTGATGGTCCTATAGTTTATTCACGACCAGCGCCGCTGAGCCGTCAGGCGCCCCTCTGTCCCGAGTCGCTCTCGCTGCAAGGTGCCGTGCCCCTGCTTATGAGTCGCCTCGGCCGACCACGAGCCAGCGGCCGCCTTCGTCGTCGACCGTAAGCTCTGCTTCTGCCTTAAAGCGCCCTCACTTCCTCTTGCTCTGCGCGCTCGCGCTGAACCGGCCACGGCCGCACATCTTCAACTCGCCGCTGCCGCGGACGCACCTCGTCGACCCGCCGGATTGAACCGGCCCTGTCGCCGCGAGCCACCGTCATCCTCAGGCTGCTCCTCACTCAGCTTTGTGCCCTCACGCCTGCCTGAAGCCGCTTGTCGCGCCACCTTGTTAAAATGTCGTGGAGCGCCATGACTCACCATTGCCGTGGCCTCGTCTGCACGGTTTTTTTAAGGAATTACTAATTTGAAAGATTAGTATTACTAGTTCCAGATGTGAAGGCGGAAGTGATGCACCGTTGATCCATCAGCACAAGGAGATGGTAGTACAACAATGATCCATGAGCACAAAGAGAAAAATCAAGACCAATGACAACTCGGAGGAGGATTTGGTCAGGGTGCACGATGACTCCGAGCCGTTTCCAGTCAAGCGCTGATCGTACTTGCTCCGCTATCGTGGCCTGCCTCGTTCCATCAGCCTCCGTGGTCTGAAGGCCGCTGCTGGCTCTCGTCTTCGGCCTAAACCGGTGCGACAGTAACCCGTCGGCCTACAACTACAGAGTCACCGCCCCTATTGCTATGCTTTGAATCGTCTTTGCTGTATCCGCGGGGGCACGTTGAGCCGGCCTACTGATTTTTTCGATGCTACAACCGTTGACGAGCCTCTACAATTGCTGGAGGTGTTTAAAGCACTGTATGACATGGCTGCGTGCAAGGCCTTTCAGTTTTTGCAAGCAGTACGGAAATCCATCGAGTTACGTAGGTTGTGTGAGATGATCAGAAAAAGAGTGCAGCTTGTGTATGGTCAACCTTCTCAAATTCTCCTTTGACTCCAAGTATGAGAACAGAGAAGAGGTTTCAAGACTTCCAACTGCACCTTCAGAGATTCAGTTATCAAAGTACAATGATCAAAATTCTCAAAGGTTATCTCCTGACGCTACTTATGGATCATCGGTCATGTGGATAAATCAGGTGATATTCATCTAAGTATATTTTCTTGACACATTGTTTTTATCAAAGAACAATTACCTTGGTCCGTAATGTATTTTGTGCAGGACGATGATTCATGATAAAGGTGGTGCCAGGCTATGCCTATGGAGTATGTGTTAGCATCATCGTGCACTAGCATCCGCACTCACTTGTTGTTATACGGGTGTGCGCGAGCCGCTGCCCGTGTAGCTTAATCTACATCAGCTCACTGGAATTACGCCTGCGATTGACTCGCCCGTCCGTACCGGCTTATAATGTCGCGGCCGACTCATCTGTCTGTGCTGCCTCTGATGCTACGATTGTCTTTACCGTCCGTCTCTCGCGGCCTGGTCTACATCAACATACTAGACCGCACATGTTTGCATGAGCTGTTTATTGAGTATGAGCAAGTCACAGCTTGGGTAGCCTGGTTTTCTTTCAACAAAATGGAGGCAAATTATCATATACTATCAACAGCCATCTGCACTGGATGGTTCAATGGGCAGGCGCACAAGTCGCCGCCACTACAGTTTGGTTAACTCCAAATCACCAGTTGGAAGGAACCATTGGCTGAGTTGTTGACACGGCTCATACGGGATTATTTATAACCCGCCGCAGTCACCTCAACCTTCTGTAGATTCACATCGTGCTATCAACACCGATGATATACAAGTTATGCCGGTTTATATCACGGTCAAATATGGAGAGTTTCAAGCCAACTCCTCAAGTCACCTTTGGGACTCGGGGGCTACGATGACATGACTCAGCAAATCTTGCCAGTTTTTTGCAAATTTAAGAACCCCAGGACGATGGAGGGAAAGATAACCCGGTCCCGGAGGCTATTGCTATATTGATGAAAATTTAAAGGCCGTCAGAAAATTTCCGGCTTAGAAAGTATATGACAGTTACAAAATTCTGGCTCAATGAAGAAGTTCCGGGTCATCAGAAAGGATTCCAGTTTAAAATCCGGCTCAAGGGAAGTCAGTCTCACTGAAGCTCTCAAATCCGATTTAAGAATTTCCGGTTCAAAAAGAATTAATTTCTCGCAAGTTCGAGTTTAAAGGCTGTCAGAATATTTCCAGCTGAAAATGAAGATTCCGGTTTAAAATCCGGCTCAAGGGAAAGATGTCTCCCACAAAGCTTTGAAGCTCTCAATCTCCGGTTCAAGAAGAATTTATCTCTAGCAAAAAGTTAAAGGTTGCCGAAGAGGGCCTGTTGCCATGATGTGTGGTTCAAACATGAGTTATCCTGCCTTATTGGCTTATCATATTATTGATCACATGGGGGCTTCTGTTTATAAAGCGGAGTTCTGATTACATATTGATCCGACTATCAAGCCAATATTATCATAAGGGGCCAAAGAGAGTTTGTTGCACAGCACAACTCAAACATAGGCACCCGATGAGCATAGCTCAGAAATATATCACTTGGGGGCTTGGTTGTATTCGAACCATAGTTACACCTCTTGATCGGCGTAAGGCCACCAGGGAAGTTACTTGGGGGCTCTTTGCTTCGTATCGAACTAAGAGTCTGCACCCTTGTAATAGGCTATCAAGCCCGGCTTGGAAGCCTGGTGTTTGCACCTAAAACCCTGGATTAACCTGCCTTCTTTAAGTAAGTCACTCCGCCCAGGTAAACCTGGTACGACCCGGGAACGTTTGACAGTCAATCTCATAGACCCTGAACATGTCAAAGTTAAAACGTGATTGTTTAAATATTGAGGTCCATCTTAAGAGGCTTTGTGAAATGGTTAATTCAGTGGCCTGGCAGCCCATGAAAAGCCTCAATTTGGAGCCTGGCAGCTCGTAAAAAGCCTCGACTACAAGTTTTCATATGCTTTCATTTGCCAAGTTTTTTCCTCCTTCGATGAGATTTATAACATATTCTGATAAACCGGCGTCCTTGACCCGGCTTTGCTTTCAACTAACAAGTTGTTAGTGCATGATCAGTTCTAATCCGGCGTTCTTTATCCCGGTCTGGTTTTGACTAACAAGTCGCCAGTATTATCAGGAAAATCTAGTGTTTATTATACCCCGGTACGATTTATTATCATAATCCGGTAAATTAAGGAAGGAGTTCTCAATAATCAAGATTGGGGTTACCACCCTCACTACAAAAGTTGGTTAAACCAACGAGGTGATTCTATGTCATATTTGATTATCTTCAATTACAGCCTTGGTTATAAACCCTGGCTATGTGTTTGGGCATTATGACCCGCCCTGCGGTAAATCGCCAAGGGTTCTTGCGATCTACTTGTGTGCAGGGTAAGAATGCATTCGGGTGCCTACCCACCCTGGCTTTTGACATTAAGTTGCCAGGGCATATGTTATTTGCACTTTGTGCAAGATTTCCAGAATTATGACATACAAATTCAAGCTCATCATCAAAATTGATGCTTCAAAAGGGTTATGCATTTTGGACTTTTTCAAAGGCTATCAGCCACCGGATTATAAAAATTCCGGCTTATAATGAATGCGCATTAAGTCGCCGTCGGCCAAGAGCCACTGAGTATTTAAACTCCGGATTTACTTATCAACTGGTAATGTATTCATATCTTTCATAGCCAAAATTGGCTGGATTTTTATAATGATATTGAATGACTGAGGTTTTTTAACCGGATTATATTATTCAAATCTTCAAATAGCCAACACGGCTGGATTTTTATTATGGTTATCAATAACAAATATTATGATTGAGGTTTTCAAAGTCGTTTTAGCGCAATGGCTATCATATTATCAATGGATATGATTTATTCTACAATTGAAGGAATAGTCCCGAGTCGCTGCAGGCTTACGACCCGACACTCGGGGGCTACATTATTCAAGTTGAGATTACATCAAATATGCAAGTTTCATGTCGCTGCAAGCATACACCATGACACTTGGGGGCTAATGCAAAGTCATTTTTTGCTCACTTTATTGAAGACCCGACTCATTACAGTGTAATGAGCCGGCCCTTGGGGGCTACTAATTGCTGCTGTCAACAATTCAAGATACACAAGTTTTAAAACCATTATATTGACAGGTCCACTGCTCAGTTAGTAAAAGCACAAAGCTCTTAACCTTGTGGACGTGGGTTCAAAGCCCGATGGTGGAGTTACATCACATGGTGTTATTTTCAATGAAGCACGATCATATTTATAAAGTTCCTGCTCGTTATTGCATAATGACCCGGCCCTTGGGGGCTATACTGGTTGAAGTTTTTTGAGCATCAGGCAATGACAAGTCCCAGATTGCTGCAAGCATGACAACTCGGCACTTGGGGGCTACATAATAAGGAATATTCAGTTGTGACTAATGACTGAGATGAACAATCTGGATTTCTTCAAGGTTGCAACATTTATATTGAAGCAAGTCTTAAGCCATCACTTTGTTCTACTCAAGACTTGGGGGCTATAGGTATTATATTATTATCGAAGAAATATTTTCAAATTCTCTGTTTGAGCAAACCAGATTGACCTGGCGTCACCAATCATTATGACCCTGTGTGTCACATCCCTAGCTTCTGGCATTGCACTAGGGTAACTTCATGTGTGCATCATGTTTAAACTTTGAAAGAAACTTGAAATGAGGATTGCCTAAACCCTAGCATTAAAGTAATTCACTAGGTTCAACCAAAATATTTCCAGTAAATCCAAATGGATTTAAAAAATGTTCATCATTCTTGGGAAAAAACTGGAAACAGTAACCAGAGGTGATGCACATTTTTGCATGACATATTTGGGCTCTGGATTAAATC
Source organism: Triticum aestivum (assembly GCF_018294505.1). NCBI lineage: Eukaryota > Viridiplantae > Streptophyta > Magnoliopsida > Poales > Poaceae > Triticum > Triticum aestivum. The sequence continues at coordinate 318,994,712 of NC_057797.1, forward strand.
ATACTCTATTTGCATTTGGGCATTTAAATGCTATTAAAAAATTTAAATGCTCAAATAATCATAAACTAAAAGTTTACTGTAGGATATATTCCCAACAGTGATCATGAGTAGTTTCATGATTTTTGGAAGTGTCTAAGTATTTTTAATAGATCCCTAAAGACTACAGAATAATAGAAAACAAAATTCAAAACAGAAACAGAGAGAGAGAGAGAGAGCTACCTGGACTTACCTCTGTAGCCCACCTGGCGGCCCAAGTGGCTGGCCCAGCCGACCACAGCCTCCTTCCCTGTCGCCTTCCTCCTCGCGCCAGTAGGCAGAGGGCGTGTGCCCGCGGCGCGCCGACACGCGCCAGCCACCTCCTCCCTACATGGCTGCCCCCTCTTTCCCCTGGATGTCTCTCGTGACGCCACGCTACCCCCAAGCCCCTGGGGATCGCTCCCTCTCTTGCTCCTTCTCTCCCGCGCCCGCTCCGCACCATGGCCGAAGCCACCTCAAGCTCACCATCGCCGTTCGCATAGCCACCCCATTCCCCTCGACCGCTCGTTGTGTCTGCGAGATCCGCCACATCCTCCTCATCGTCCACGCCGAGACATGCTTCACCGGGAGATGTGCATCATCCTCACCACCGTTGTCTTCAACCTCGGACGTCCGAGATCGCCGGCGTCGATTCGCTCCGTGTAACACCCCGGATGTAACTTTCCCTATTTGTACTCCAACTCTTGCCGTTTCCGGCGTTAAGTTATATTTATTTCTCGGGTTCGGGTCTTTGTCTCCGTGTGTCATTTTCGTTTTCATGCATCTCATATCATGTCATCATGTGCATTGCATTTGCATACGTGTTCATCTCATGCATTCGAGCTTTTTCCCCGTTGACCGTTTTGCATTCCGGCGCTTCGTTCTCCTCTGGTGGTCATTTCTAGCTTTCTTTCGTGTGTGGGGATTAAACATTTCTGGATTGGACCGAGACTTGCCAAGCGGACTTGGTTTACTACCGGTAGACCACCTGTCAAGTTTCGTACCATTTGGACTTCGTTTGATACTCCAACGGTTAACCGAGGGACCGAAAAGGCCTCGTGAGTGTTGCAGCCCAACACCCCTCCAATTTGGCCCAAAACCCACCAAACTCTGCTCCATCACCTAGAGCGTTCGATCACGATCGCGTGGCCGAAAACCGCACCTCATTTGGACTCTCCTAGCTCCACTTATGCCTATAAATAGCCCCCCCCCCCGTTTTCGGATCATCTCCTCCTACGAAACCCTAGCCAAAAAAAAGGATCCCCGCGCCGGCCGGACACGTCTGATCCGACCGGACGCATCGCCGCAGCGAACACGCCGTTGCCACGTGGCCTCCGCCACCTACCGCGCCGCCGGCCCTGGAGGCCCACGCCCGGCCCCCGACTCCGCCACCACGGGCCGCCGCCTCGCGCTCGTCTCCGCCGCCAGCGCCCGCCTCCTCCGCCCTCTTCCTCGCGCCCGGTGGCCGGAGCCACCGCGCCGCCTCTCGGCGCCACCCGCCGCCTCGCCAACTCCGGCCGTCGCCGGCCTCGTCTTCTACACCGGCGGCCGCCGCCGCCCGCCGCCTCGGGCCACCGCTCCGCCCCGAGCCGGCCGGCCGCCGCCCCGGCCTCTCCTCCACTCCGGCGAGCTCCCCACGCCCGGCCTCCTCCTCTCCAAGTCCGGCAGCTACAGTAACAGCGGCGAACCCCGGGAACCGCGCCAGATCCAGATCTGGAAAAAAAATCATCTCGGTTGACTTTTCTTCCCCGAACCCTAATTTTTGTGCATACTTTGACCGGTGATATCTCCGCATCCGTAGCTCCGTTTTGGACGTATAGTATATCAAAATGTTCGCCTCGACGAGTACATCATTTCATTCCATTGCATCATTTTCATTTGAGCTCATCTTGATGCCCGAAATGCTGCTAGAAGGGGGCTTCGTGAGATATTTGTCAGATCTGCTAGTTCATCTTAGACTTTTGTCATTTTTGCCATGATTGTTGTGTGCATGATATGCCTGTGAGTCCTTCATATATTTTGTTAAGGATTTTGTCTTCTTTCCAGAGGTGCAACCCATGCATTTTTAGGATGTGTGTGGTGACTTGTGCAAGCTTGCAAAGTGAGGCACCCGGTAAACCTGTTTTCAGGGACTTAGTAGTTTTCACTAAGTCTGGGATTATTTAGTTCATGATGCCATATGTTCTTGCTGTTTCCTAGTGATCCGTGCCTCTTTTGAGGATGATCAGTAAAGGAGTTTTGTTAATCTTGTTATGCTCTATCCATCCATGTCTTTACTTGCAATTATGGAGCACCCTAGCTTGAGTCAATCGAGCTCTACTTTTGCTTCGTGGTGAATCTGGGCAGATCGTCAACTCGTTTGCGATTTTGCCGATGTTATTGTAGTTGATCCGTGCATGCTATGCCATTGTTCTTGCCATGTCTAGCTAGCATTTTGTGTCTTCTTTATGGATGTATGCTTGCCTTGCCATGACTTGCACCGTAGTGAGTGCATCGAGCTCGTTTACATGCCTTCGTGAGTTATATTTCAGCATGTCTCAGTTTTCACTAAGTCTGAAAACTGATTATGTTTTTGCTATGTTCGTGTGCCCGTTAGTATATTTTGTGAACCCTTTTGGCCCCAGGTCACTTTGGGTATTTTGTTAAGCTTGTTGAGTAGCTCCATGCCATGTTCTTACTTGTCTTAATCAGGTCATGTATCATGTTGTTTTGCTGCTCCGAAGAGGGCTTCGTGATCTGAAATTTCAGACAAGTGTTAATTTCACTAAGTCTGAAATCTGTTTTGCATTTGCGTTTTTGCCATGCTTGTTTGAACCTCATAATGGATGAATTGGCCGTGGCTCAGTGCTAGTCTTTTGTTAAGCATCTTGTGTGCATCCCTGCCATGTATTTTGTTGTCATGTTTGGTGGCTGTAGCATGTTCATCTCATTGCATTTAGATGCCTACTTGCTGTAAATCGCAGACCGGTGTCAATTTTGAATCGCTTGCCATTTCCAAACCGTAACTCCGATTCCGGCGTTCTTTATATCGTTTTCAAGCGATTTCATCTCATCTTTCCAGTGGCACCCTTGGAATTCCAAGTTGAGGCCAGGTTCATGCATATCCTGTCATATCTTGCATTTTGCATCCCGCATCGTATCCCGCATAGCATATCATCATTTCATCATATTGCTTGGTCTTGCACGTGGTTGATTGTATCCTTGTTGCTTGTTTGTCTTGTTGGGTAGAGCCGGGAGACGAGTTCGCTACCGAGGAGCCAGTTGAGTTTGCTCTTGAGGATCCAGTCAACTCTGACAACTGTGCAGGCAAGATGATCATACCCTCGAAATCACTACTATCTTTGCTATGCTAGTTTGCTCGCTCTTGCTATGCCAATGCTACGATGCCTACCATTTGCTTGTCAGCCTCCCAATTGCCATGTCAAACCTCTAACCCACCTTGTCCTAGCAAACCGTTGATTGGCTATGTTACCGCTTTGCTCAGCCCCTCTTATAGCGTTGCTAGTTGCAGGTGAAGATTGGAGGCCGTTCCTTGTTGGAACATTTATTTACTTGTTGGGATATCATTATATTGCTATGTTATCTTAATGCATCTATATACTTGGTGAAGGGTGGAAGGCTCGGCCTCTCGCCTAGTGTTTTGTTCCATTCTTGCCGCCCTAGTTTCCGTCATACCGGTGTTATGTTCCCGGATTTTGCGTTCCTTACGCGGTTGGGTTATAATGGGAACCCCTTGATAGTTCGCCTTGATTAAAGCTTTTCCAGCAATGCCCAACCTTGGTTTTACCATTTTCCACCTAGCCTTTTTTCCCTTGGGTTCTGCAGACTCAAGGGTCATCTTATTTTACCCCCCCCCCCCCCGGGCCAGTGCTCCTTTGAGTGTTGGTCCACCTGTCAGCTGCCGGTGGCCACCAGGGGCAACTCTGGGCTGGCCTACCCGTACCTAAGACAATCTGAGTGTGCCCTGAGAAAGAGATATGTGCAGCTCCTATCGGATTTGTCGGCACATTCGGGCGGTGTTGCTGGTCTTGTTTTAACCTGTCGAAGTGTCTTGAATTACCGAGATACCGAGTCTGATCGGAACGTCTTGGGAGGAGGTCTATTCCTTCGTTGACCGTGAGAGCTTGTCATGGGCTAAGTTGGGACTCCCCTGCAGGGTTTGAACTTTCGAAAGCCGTGCCCGCGGTTATGGGCGGATGGGAATTTGTTAATGTCCGGTTGTAGATAACTTGAACCTTAATTAATTAAAATGAATCAACTGAGTGTGTTACCGTGATGGCCTCTTCTCGGCGGAGTCCGGGAAGTGGACACGGTGTTGGAGTAATGCTTGCGCAGGTTGTTCCTCTAGCTTTTCACGCTCGCGCTTTGCCTCCTCTTCTCGCTCTCTTTTGCGTATAAGATAACCACCATATATGCTAGTCGCTTGCTGCAGCTTCTCATATTTTGCCCTACCCTTCCTATAAGCTTAAATAGTCTTGATCGCGAGGGTGCGAGATTGCTGAGTCCCTGTGGCTCACAGATACTATAACTCCAGATGCAGGTCCAGGTGATTCCGCTCCAGGTGACGAGTACGAGCTCAAGTGGGAGTTCGACGAAGACTCTCAGCGTTATTACGTGTCTTTTCCTGATGATCAGTAGTGGTGCCTAGTTGGGGTTTGATTCGGGACCGTTGTCGCATGTTGGGTTCTCTTTTATTTTGGCGCCGTAGTCGGGCCTTGAGTGTATGGATGATGTAATGTTATTTATGTACTTTGATGTGACGTGGCGAGTGTAAGCCAACTATGTTATCCCCCCCTTTATTATTCATATTACATGGGTTGTTGTGAAGATTGCCTAACTTGCGACATATGCCTTCAATGCGATTATGCCTCTAAGTCGTGCCTCGACACGTGGGAGCTATAGTCGCATCGAGGGTGTGACAAGTTGGTAATCAGAGCCTTCCCCGACCTTAGGAGCCCCATTGCTTGATCGTTTTTAGCGGCCGAGTTGTGTCTAGAAAAATGTTTTGAGTCTTTAGGAATTATATATCGGAGAGATTAGGAATTCTTTTTACTTCCCAGTCTCCTCATCGCTCTGGTAAGGCATCCTGACGTAGAGTTTTGACTCTTCTCTTCTAAAATTTCACTAAAAAAATTTTAGGATCACGCGGGTATCTTGGAATCGTTCCGATGGTTTTATGATGAGAACATTGTCTTGGTGCCTCCTGTCAGGGGTTTAGTGGAAGTGTCCCGGGGAGTTGAGCTCTGAGGTGTTGTCATCATAATTTTATCGTTGCAGTTCTGGAATACCTGAGTCTAGTACGCCGACATCGAAAATCTCTTTTATGCAGTTCGTTGGTGAGATAACCTCGACGCCACCCAGTACTGGGGCGGCAGTTCAGGAGTATCGCCATAACTTGTATAACGGATGCTTTTCGAAGGTTGAGGTAGATGGTTTCCGAAGTTTTCTTGGTTATGTGTTGAAGGATGGATACAGCTGGATGTAGGATTTGCTAGTTTGGGTGAGATATTATGCTTCCCCTGTATCCCCAACACCTGATTGCATAACCGGAAAGGTTCGGGAGTTTCATAGGTGGGAATTCTAGTAGCTCTAGTTCTTCTTCCACGGATATTGGTTTGAGATTGTGATTTCTTACCGATTATTCGTTCTCGAGCCGTATCTTGTTGTTTTACTTCTTCTACCTTAATTCTACGTGGCTTCTCAACTTATGGATATGTGACCATTTGAAGAGGAATGCATTCGTTCATTTTGTTCGGATGTGAAGACTATATGTTGCAATTTTCATTCCGTTGGATTCAGCTTCAATATTTATCTGTCAATGTGCTAATGGTGGTCAACCTCTTCAGGATGGCTCCTCCAACGCGCACGACTCCGAATCCTGATCCGCCACCACCTCCACCTCCTCCGGAGGCATGGCAAGCTGTGATGGCCGCAACCAATGCAAACACACAACTGATCATGCAAATTCTTCAAGAGCGCAATCAAGGCAGTCAAGGGAATCAAGGCAGCAATCAGAGTCACTTTGCTACACTCAACCAGTTCCTTGCTAACGGGCCAAAGACTTTCAGCAATTGTGTTGAGGCAACCGATGCTGACGATTGGCTTGTGGATCTGTGTAAGCATTTCGAGTGCAGTAACGTCAGGCCTGAGGACTTTGTCAAGTTCGCTTCCTTCCAACTCAAAGATCAAGCTGCAGAATGGTTCCAGCAGTACAAGGACTCCAGAGGTGGACGTGTTATCACTTGGGATGATTTCCGTCGAGATTTCCGAGCTCATCATATTCCCCAGAGCGTGGTTGAAAGCAAGCGTGAGGAATTCCGCAATCTGAAGCAAGGCTCTTTGTCTGTCTATGACTACAACAAGTTGTTCCAGAAGCTTGCCCGCTTTGCCAAGCAGGACGTCCCTGATGAGAAGAGCATGATATATCAGTTCAGGGGTGGTCTCAGAGAAGATATTCAGCTCGCTCTTGTTCTCTTCGAGCCCTTGAGATACGATGAGTTCTACAACATGGCACTGAAGCAAGAGGCTGCTCAGTTGAGGTGTGATGCTTCCAAGAAGCGAGTCAGAGATGTTACTCCTTCTTCCTCTACTCAAGTGGCCAAGCAGCAGAAGTTTTGGCTTCCTCCTCCTCCGTTCCGTCAGCCGTATCAGCAGAAGAGCAAAGGTGGCAGTGGTTCTTCCCACCCACCCAACCCTGGCTTTCAGAACAAGACTTCGTCTCAAACTCCAAGATCGAGTGCTCCGTATCACCGTCCGCTTTCAGAGGTCACGTGCAACAAGTGCCAACAGAAGGGTCACTATGCCAACAAGTGTCTCAACCAGAGGCGTCTTCCTCCTCCTCCTCCTGTCAGATCGACAAGTTCAGCTGTGGTCAAGCATAACCCCAAGCATGCCAAGGTCAATTTGATGAATGCAGCTCAGGCAGAGGACTCGTCAGATGTGATCATGGGTAACCTTCCTGTTAACGATATTCCTGCAAAAGTTCTTTTTGACACTGGTGCATCGCATTGTTTCATCTCGAGACCATTTTCATCTAAGCATGGTTTGCCTTTGCAAATTTTGCCTAGTCCTTTAGCAGTTGTCTCTCCCGGTAAGCGCATGCAGGCTAACTCCATAGTTCCGGATGTTTCTATCACTTTGGGTGACTACAAGTTTCTATCTTCTCCAACGGTTCTCGGTGACTCGGATATTGATCTTATTCTCGGGATGGATTGGCTTTCTAAGCACAAGGCTCAGCTTGATTGTGCAGCCAGGCAGATTCAATTGACTCATTCGTCTGAGGATGTAATTGTCTTTGCCGCTCGGGATAATACTATCCGTCTGTTTTCTCTCAATGAGAAGGGTGAATTGGATGCCATCTCTCAAATTCCAGTCGTTTGCGAATATCAAGACGTCTTTCCAGAAGAGCTCCCAGGAATGCCTCCGCACCGGCCAGTTGAATTCGTTATTGAGCTTGAGCCTGGCACGGAACCTGTGTGCAAACGTCCTTACAAGCTCGGACCTGAAGAGTTGAAGGAGCTGAAGAAGCAACTCGATGAGCAAGAAAGAATGGGTCTTATCCGGCCTAGTTCTTCTCCGTGGGGTTGTGGTGTTCTTTTTGTGAAGAAGAAGGATGGAACGGACCGACTTTGTGTTGATTACCGTCCAGTGAATAAGAAGACCATCAAGAACAAATACCCACTTCCCAACATCAATGAGCTGTTCGAACAACTCAAAGGTGCCCAAGTATTCTCCAAGCTTGATCTCCGTATGGGTTATCACCAAATTCGCATTCGTGAAGAAGATATTCCCAAGACAGCATTCAGAACAAGCTTTGGTTCATATGAATACACTGTCATGTCTTTTGGCCTCGCCAACGCTCCTCCGACGTTCTCTCGCATGATGAACTTCATCTTCAACGCCTACACCAATGACTTCGTTTTGGTCTATCTCGACGACATTCTGGTTTTCTCCAAGAACAAGGAAGATCATGCCAAGCACTTGCGTTTGGTTCTTGATAAGCTCAGAGAACATCAGTTCTACGCTAAGTTCTCCAAGTGCGAATTTTGGCTCGATGAGGTTCTTTATCTTGGCCATATCATCTCTGCCAAGGGCATTGCCGTGAATCCTGAGAAGGTGTCTGCAATTGTGAATTGGGAACCTCCTCAGAACGTGAAGCAACTCCGCAGTTTTCTCGGTCTCGCAAGCTATTGCCGAAGATTCGTTGAAAACTTTTCCAAGATCGCGAAGCCTCTCTCTAATCTTCTTCAGAAGCACGTCAAGTACGTTTGGTCTCCGGAGTGTGATATCGCTTTCAACACTTTGAAAGAGAAGTTGATCTCTGCTCCAGTTCTGACTCCACCTGATGAATCCAAGCCGTACGAGGTCTTTTGTGATGCCTCTCTCCAAGGTCTTGGCGCAGTTTTGATGCAAGAGAAGAAAGTTGTTGCTTATACATCTCGCCAGCTGAAGCCTAATGAGAAGAACTACCCCACTCATGATCTCGAGTTGGCGGCAGTTGTGCATGCTCTTTTGACTTGGAGACATCTTCTATTGGGGAGAAAAGTGGATATTTTCACTGATCACAAGAGTCTCAAGTACATCTTCACTCAGCCTAATCTCAACCTCAGGCAAACTCGATGGGTCGAAATGATTCAAGAGTATAATCCGAGTATCGAGTATACTCCAGGCAAGGCAAATGTGATTGCTGACGCTTTGAGCAGGAAGGCTTACTGCAACAGTCTGATTCTTAAGCCTTTTCAACCCGAGCTTTGTGAAGCTTTCCGCAAACTGAATCTGCAAGTTGTTCCTCAAGGTTTCCTCGCCAACCTTCAAGTCTCTCCTACCTTAGAAGACCAGATTCGCCAAGCCCAGCTTCTTGATGCTATGGTGAAAAAGGTGAAGATTGGGATTGCCAAGAGTCAGTCCAAGTACAAGTGCTACCGCCTTGATGACAAGGACACTCTCTTCTTCGAGGATCGTATTGTTGTGCCCAAAGGTGACCTCCGTAATGTGATCATGAACGAGGCTCACAATTCTCTCCTCTCTATCCACCCTGGGAGCACGAAGATGTATCAGGACCTCAAGCAAGCTTATTGGTGGACTCGAATGAAGCGCGAGATCGCTCAATTCGTGAATGAATGTGATGTCTGCAGAAGAGTGAAGGCAGAACACCAAAGGCCAGCTGGTCTCCTCCAACCTCTAGCCATTCCAGAATGGAAGTTTGACCACATTGAAATGGACTTCGTGACTGGGTTTCCAAAGTCCAAGCGTGGCAATGATGCTATATTTGTTGTCATCGACAAACTCACCAAAGTGGCTCACTTTCTGCCTATCAAAGAGTCGATCACTGCAGCCCAATTGGCGGAACTCTATACCTCTCGAATTGTCTCTCTGCACGGTATTCCTCAAGTGATATCTTCAGACCGTGGCAGCATCTTTACCTCGAAGTTTTGGGATTCTTTCCAGAAGGCCATGGGCACCAACATCCGCTTCAGCACAGCTTTCCATCCTCAAACTAGCGGTCAAGTCGAGCGTGTCAACCAGATTCTTGAAGATATGCTCAGGGCTTGTGTGATCTCCTTCGGCATGAAGTGGGAGGATTGTCTTCCTTATGCTGAATTCTCCTACAACAATAGTTTTCAAGCAAGTTCGGGCAAGGCCCCATTTGAAATTCTGTATGGCAGGAAGTGCCGTACCCCTCTCAACTGGTCTGAAACCGGTGAACGTCAGCTGCTGGGTAATGACTTAATCACAGAAGCAGAAGAAATGTGCAAAGTCATTCGTGATAACCTCAAAGCAGCCCAATCCCGCCAGAAGAGCTACTATGATAGTAAGCACCGTGATTTGGCTTTCGAGATCGGAGATCATGTTTACCTCCGTGTCTCTCCTATGAAAGGTACTCGTCGCTTCGGTATCAAAGGGAAGCTTGCCCCTAGATACGTGGGACCTTTCAAGATTGTCAGCAAGAGAGGCGACCTCGCCTATCAACTCGAGCTTCCTTCAAACTTTGCAAATGTTCATGATGTGTTCCATGTCTCTCAGCTTCGAAAGTGCTTCAAGACTCCTGACCGCACCGTCAACTTCGAGGACATTGAGCTCCAAGAAGATCTCTCTTATCGTGAGCACCCAGTTGCTATTATTGAAGAGACTGAACGCAAGACTCGCAACAAGTCAATAAAATTTCTCAAAGTCAAGTGGTCACACCATTCCGATAGTGAAGCTACCTGGGAACGCGAGGATCACCTCCGTTCTGAGTACCCGGAGTTCTTTCAGTCCTAGATCTCGGGACGAGATCCTTTCGTAGTGGTGGAGTGTTGTAACACCCCGGATGTAACTTTCCCTATTTGTACTCCAACTCTTGCCGTTTCCGGCGTTAAGTTATATTTATTTCTCGGGTTCGGGTCTTTGTCTCCGTGTGTCGTTTTCGTTTTCATGCATCTCATATCATGTCATCATGTGCATTGCATTTGCATAGGTGTTCATCTCATGCATTCGAGCTTTTTCCCCATTGTCCGTTTTGCATTCCGGCGCTTCGTTCTCCTCCGGTGGTCATTTCTAGCTTTCTTTCGTGTGTGGGGATTAAACATTTCCGGATTGGACCGAGACTTGCCAAGCGGCCTTGGTTTACTACCGGTAGACCGCCTGTCAAGTTTCGTACCATTTGGACTTCGTTTGATACTCCAACGGTTAACCGAGGGACCGAAAAGGCCTCGTGAGTGTTGCAGCCCAACACCCCTCCAATTTGGCCCAAAACCCACCAAACTCTGCTCCATCACCTAGAGCGTTCGATCACGATCGCGTGGCCGAAAACCGCACCTCATTTGGACTCTCCTAGCTCCACTTATGCCTATAAATAGCCCCCCCCCCCCGTTTTCGGATCATCTCCTCCTACGAAACCCTAGCCAAAAAAAAGGATCCCCGCGCCGGCCGGACACGTCCGATCCGACCGGACGCATCGCCGCAGCCAACCCGCCGTTGCCACGTGGCCTCCGCCACCTACCGCGCCGCCGGCCCGGGAGGCCCACGCCCGGCCCCCGACTCCGCCACCGCGGGCCGCCGCCTCGCGCTCGTCTCCGCCGCCAGCGCCCGCCTCCTCCGCCCTCTTCCTCGCGCCCGGTGGCTGGAGCCACCGCGCCGCCTCTCCGGTGCCACCGCGCCGCCTCGCCAACTCCGGCCGTCGCCGGCCTCGTCTTCTACACCGGCGGCCGCCGCCGCCCGCCGCCTCGGGCCACCGCTCCGCCCCGAGCCGGCCGGCCGCCGCCCCGGCCTCTCCTCCACTCCGGCGAGCTCCCCATGCCCGGCCTCCTCCTCTCCAAGTCCGGCAGCTACAGTAACGGCGGCGAACCTCGGGAACCGCGCCAGATCCAGATCTGGAAAAAAAATCATCTCGGTTGACTTTTCTTCCCCGAACCCTAATTTTTGTGCATACTTTGACCGGTGATATCTCCGCATCCGTAGCTCCGTTTTGGACGTATAGTATATCAAAATGTTCGCCTCGACGAGTACATCATTTCATTCCATTGCATCATTTTCATTTGAGCTCATCTTGATGCCCGAAATGCTGCTAGAAGGGGGCTTCGTGAGATATTTGTCAGATCTGCTAGTTCATCTTAGACTTTTGTCATTTTTGCCATGATTGTTGTGTGCATGATATGCCTGTGAGTCCTTCATATATTTTGTTAAGGATTTTGTCTTCTTTCCAGAGGTGCAACCCATGCATTTTTAGGATGTGTGTGGTGACTTGTGCAAGCTTGCAAAGTGAGGCACCCGGTAAACCTGTTTTCAGGGACTTAGTAGTTTTCACTAAGTCTGGGATTATTTAGTTCATGATGCCATATGTTCTTGCTGTTTCCTAGTGATCCGTGCCTCTTTTGAGGATGATCAGTAAAGGAGTTTTGTTAATCTTGTTATGCTCTATCCATCCATGTCTTTACTTGCAATTATGGAGCAACCTAGCTTGAGTCAATCGAGCTCTACTTTTGCTTCGTGGTGAATCTGGGCAGATCGTCAACTCGTTTGCGATTTTGCCGATGTTATTGTAGTTGATCCGTGCATGCTATGCCATTGTTCTTGCCATGTCTAGCTAGCATTTTGTGTCTTCTTTATGGATGTATGCTTGCCTTGCCATGACTTGCACCGTAGTGAGTGCATCGAGCTCGTTTACATGCCTTCGTGAGTTATATTTCAGCATGTCTCAGTTTTCACTAAGTCTGAAAACTGATTATGTTTTTGCTATGTTCGTGTGCCCGTTAGTATATTTTGTGAACCCTTTTGGCCCCAGGTCACTTTGGGTATTTTGTTAAGCTTGTTGAGTAGCTCCATGCCATGTTCTTACTTGTCTTAATCAGGTCATGTATCATGTTGTTTTGCTGCTCCGAAGAGGGCTTCGTGATCTGAAATTTCAGACAAGTGTTAATTTCACTAAGTCTGAAATCTGTTTTGCATTTGCGTTTTTGCCATGCTTGTTTGAACCTCATAATGGATGAATTGGCCGTGGCTCAGTGCTAGTCTTTTGTTAAGCATCTTGTGTGCATCCCTGCCATGTATTTTGTTGTCATGTTTGGTGGCTGTAGCATGTTCATCTCATTGCATTTAGATGCCTACTTGCTGTAAATCGCAGACCGGTGTCAATTTTGAATCGCTTGCCATTTCCAAACCGTAACTCCGATTCCGGCGTTCTTTATATCGTTTTCAAGCGATTTCATCTCATCTTTCCAGTGGCACCCTTGGAATTCCAAGTTGAGGCCAGGTTCATGCATATCCTGTCATATCTTGCATTTTGCATCCCGCATCGTATCCCGCATAGCATATCATCATTTCATCATATTGCTTGGTCTTGCACGTGGTTGATTGTATCCTTGTTGCTTGTTTGTCTTGTTGGGTAGAGCCGGGAGACGAGTTCGCTACCGAGGAGCCAGTTGAGTTTGCTCTTGAGGATCCAGTCAACTCTGACAACTGTGCAGGCAAGATGATCATACCCTCGAAATCACTACTATCTTTGCTATGCTAGTTTGCTCGCTCTTGCTATGCCAATGCTACGATGCCTACCATTTGCTTGTCAGCCTCCCAATTGCCATGTCAAACCTCTAACCCACCTTGTCCTAGCAAACCGTTGATTGGCTATGTTACCGCTTTGCTCAGCCCCTCTTATAGCGTTGCTAGTTGCAGGTGAAGATTGGAGGCCGTTCCTTGTTGGAACATTTATTTACTTGTTGGGATATCATTATATTGCTATGTTATCTTAATGCATCTATATACTTGGTGAAGGGTGGAAGGCTCGGCCTCTCGCCTAGTGTTTTGTTCCATTCTTGCCGCCCTAGTTTCCGTCATACCGGTGTTATGTTCCCGGATTTTGCGTTCCTTACGCGGTTGGGTTATAATGGGAACCCCTTGATAGTTCGCCTTGATTAAAGCTTTTCCAGCAATGCCCAACCTTGGTTTTACCATTTGCCACCTAGCCTTTTTTCCCTTGGGTTCTGCAGACTCAAGGGTCATCTTATTTTACCCCCCCCCCGGGCCAGTGCTCCTTGAGTGTTGGTCCACCTGTCAGCTGCCGGTGGCCACCAGGGGCAACTCTGGGCTGGCCTACCCGTACCTAAGACAATCTGAGTGTGCCCTGAGAAAGAGATATGTGCAGCTCCTATCGGGATTTGTCGGCACATTCGGGCGGTGTTGCTGGTCTTGTTTTAACCTGTCGAAGTGTCTTGAATTACCGAGATACCGAGTCTGATCGGAACGTCTTGGGAGGAGGTCTATTCCTTCGTTGACCGTGAGAGCTTGTCATGGGCTAAGTTGGGACTCCCCTGCAGGGTTTGAACTTTCGAAAGCCGTGCCCGCGGTTATGGGCGGATGGGAATTTGTTAATGTCCGGTTGTAGATAACTTGAACCTTAATTAATTAAAATGAATCAACTGAGTGTGTTACCGTGATGGCCTCTTCTCGGCGGAGTCCGGGAAGTGGACACGGTGTTGGAGTAATGCTTGCGCAGGTTGTTCCTCTAGCTTTTCACGCTCGCGCTTTGCCTCCTCTTCTCGCTCTCTTTTGCGTATAAGATAACCACCATATATGCTAGTCGCTTGCTGCAGCTTCTCATATCTTGCCCTACCCATCCTATAAGCTTAAATAGTCTTGATCGCGAGGGTGCGAGATTGCTGAGTCCCTATGGCTCACAGATACTATAACTCCAGATGCAGGTCCAGGTGATTCCACTCCAGGTGACGAGTACGAGCTCAAGTGGGAGTTCGACGAAGACTCAGCGTTATTACGTGTCTTTTCCTGATGATCAGTAGTGGTGCCTAGTTGGGGTTTGATTCGGGACCGTTGTCGCATGTTTGGTTCTCTTTTATTTTGGCGCCGTAGTCGGGTCTTGAGTGTATGGATGATGTAATGTTATTTATGTACTTTGATGTGACATGGGGAGTGTAAGCCAACTATGTTATCCCCCCTTTATTATTCATATTACATGGGTTGTTGTGAAGATTGCCTAACTTGTGACATATGCCTTCAATGCGATTATGCCTCTAAGTCGTGCCTCGACACGTGGGAGCTATAGTCGCATCGAGGGTGTGACACTCCGTCCAAGCAATCCCCGAGCACGAAGAGCTTCTCTACGGGTTCCTTGTGAGCCCCTCTTCCTTCGCCCCTCTCCCCGCCGTCCTTTCCTCCCCCCAGTCGTGGTTTCCACCTCGGCCGGAGCTCGCCGTTGCCGTCACGAAGCTCGCCGTCAGTAGCCACCCCGCCTGGCCAATCCAAGCACGCAGTCGTGCTCCGGGCTTTCTCAGGAAGCCGTAGTGCGCCTCAGGTCGTCCGCTCGTGCACCCTAGACCTCGCGCCAGTGCAAGCCACAGCTGCGCCGCCGTGGAACTCGATGCCGTCGACGTTCCCGGCCACCCTACCATCACCCAAGGCCACCAACCGACGCGCACCCTTGCTCCGGTTCCAACACGCCCAACCCCGCTTGCTCCCGTCGCCGGAGTTGGCCGGACGGGGAATGCCGCCGCCTCTGCTTATGCCGGCGAGTAACCGCCGGCCTAATCCAGCCATTAGGCACTAATTGCCAATTAGGTTAGCACCTGAGCCAATGACAGCCGGGCCCCACAGGTTTATTTGACCCACTAACGAAATTATTTGGACTTAATATGATTCCAGTGGACCCACACGTCAGCATTGACTTTGCTGACGTGGCCTTTGACCGGTCCCACCTGCCATTGACTCGAGCCAGCACTGTGTCACTGACCAGTAGACCCCACTGGTCAGGTTTGACCAAGCCAGCCACAGTTGACCTGATAACGTCACTCTTACGTCATGCTGACGCAGTAAAACCTTTTCTGCATTTTAAATAAATCTAAATGATTTATTTATTTTCAGAAAATATCCAAAACTTTGAAAAATCATAGAAAATAATCTATAACTCAGATTGAAAAGATTTATATATGAAAAATGATCAGAAAAATCCAAAGAATCTGAATCTGGCATTTTCATGCATGTTGGAACAACTTAAAGTTGCTGTTTAGGACAATCCAATTAAATGGCATTTAAGAAATCACATATGGAGTTTGAATTTGAACTTAGGGTTCAAACCAACCCCATTTAACCTGTTGCTAGTTGCATTAGCTGAAAACACAACATATTGACATGTCATGATCATGCATCATATTGTGCATTGCATTGATTGTGTTCTTTCTGTGTTTGCCGGTGGTTGTCCCCTCTCGATAGACGTTGTACCGACGTTGTGCTCGTTGACACCGATGAAGACCCAATGATATCTTCAGAAGTGCCAGGCAAGCAAAACACCCTTGTTCATTCCGATACAATCCCACTCTCTCACTCCTGCTCTCTTTTACTGCATTAGGACAACAACGATTCAACTGTTACATGTTGCGGTAGTTGAACCCCTTTCCTCTGCATGACCTGTCATTGCCACAGTAAATAGATGAAATCCACTAGCATGAGTAGGAGTTGTTTGAGCCCTGATGTGCCTACTCATTCATGCTTATTTGTCATGCCTGCTACTGCTTAGAGTTGAGTCAGGTCTGATTCATTGGGGATGAATTGGAACAGTGATGAACATGTCCTACTGTGTGTGAGCTAAGTGTCTGAACACGATTTGGTAAAGGTAGCGGTGAGAGGCCATGTAGGAGTACATGGTGGGTTGTCTCATTGAAACCGTCCTTAGGAACTGAGTTCTGTGTTTGTGATCCATGAAACAGTTACTACCATGCATTGGGCCCGAAACCAATGGACCCTCTCGGCTTCTTGATCACCCTTGTCCTCTGTCCAGGAGTTGCAACTAGTTTCTGGTGTTTATAAGATATGTGTTGGCGGCCGTGCGTAGCGCTGACCCTTGGGGTGGGCTATGATGCGGTAGATACACCGTGGCCGGGCATGCTGGGTGCCCGTTTGGTGTCTTGGAACCCTGTAAACATCGTCCGGGGCCGTATGTGGAAACCTTGGCCGGACTCCCTGCGGATGGAACCTGGATAGGCGATAAACCTGGACTAGAGACTTGAGTGTTTAGGTAGGCTGTGGCCGACACCCTCGTTGGGCTTCCGCTTGAAGGTTGCCGAGTACATGTCGTGTAAACAGCGGTAAGTGGTGAGAGCGTGTGTGAAGAAGTACACCGCTGCAGGGTTAACATCATCTATTCGAATAGCCGTGTCCGCGGTAATGGACTTCTGGGTTGCCTATAACAGTTCATAGACAAGTGAAAGTGGATACTCTAAAACTCGCAAGATAAGTGTGAGTGATATGGCTGGCCTTCTCGTAGGGAGACGAGAGCGGATCCATAGTGGTGTATTGAATGGTGAACATGTGGACTCGTGTGCGCCACCTCAAAAGAGTTGCTTGCAGTCGTAGTTCAGGTTAGCCACTGAGTCAAAACTGGCTTGCTGCAGTTAAACTCCACCACCCCCTTTGTTGATACTGGTGCATATGTAGTTAGTTCTGATGTAAGTCTTGCTAGGTACATTTGTACTCACGTTTGCCTATTCTATGTTTTTGCAGAGAGACGTCAGTCTCGCTAGTAGTTCCATGTGGACTTTGATGTTTAGCTTGATACCTCAGGTACGATCTTGTGCCCTCGGCAGGATCTGGTAGATAGTCAGGCTTCTTAGCCTTTTTCATTTGTAGATGTCTGTACTCAGACATGTTAAGCTTCCGCATGTGCTTGATTTGTATGCTATGATTGTTGGGTCATGAGACTCATGTTTGTAATATCTCGCTCCTCGGAGCCTAATGAATAAATGTTTGAGTCGTAGAGTCTTGTTGTGATGCCATGTTGTATTTACAAATGTCGAGCATATTGTGTGTATGATTGAAATGCTTGGTATATGTGGGATCCGACAATCTAGTTGTTTATCCTTGGCAGCCTCTCTTATGGGGAAATGTAGTCTTGTGCTTCCATGAGCCATAGTAGTCCGCTATAGCCCGGTTCACCGGAGTCCTGTTAGCCCAGCACTACTGCTCAGGACACTTGACTGGCCGCCATGTGTTTCACTTCGTTCGTGTGTCTGTCCCTTCAGGGAAATGTCAGGCGGTAACATCCGGAGTCCTGCCTAGCCTGCTACAGCCCGGGTTCCCAGAGTCCTGTTAGCCCAGTGCTACAGCCCGGATTTACACGTTGTTGACCGACATGTTGGATGTGATTCATGTATGCCTGTCCCCATAGGTTAGTGCCGCTTTGGGTTCACGACTAGCCATGTTGGCCCGGGTTCTCTGTCATATGGATGCTAGCAACACTATCATATACGTGAGCCAAAAGACGCAAACGGTCCCGGGCCATGGTAAGGCGACACCCGTGGGGATACCGTGCGTGAGGCCGCAAAATGATATGAGGTGTTACCGGCTAGATCAACGTGACTTGGAATTGGGGTCCTGACAGCTTTGGTATCAGAGCCTGATTGCCTGTAGGATTACCAAGCCAAACCGGTCGAAGTTGAGTCTAGAAATGCTTTAGTTATATACGGGAATTGATTGTGGAAGGGAACGTCAGGCTCTTTTTGCTCCTTATACCTTGTGCCTTCTGATCTGAGTCACCCTCTTCTCTCCTATGGGGATTAAGAACTAGGCTTCTCATCTTTCTATCAGGATCACGTCTTACTAATCCATAGATTCGTAGGATTGTTGGTCTCAAGCCTCAGTTCAGTTTCTTCTACTCCAGTGTGTTGTTAAATGGCCTCAGAACCCTGATATGATGTTGTTGAGTGGTTATGCCACCATTTTGCAGGATGTCTCAAATATTTTTGAGCATTTACAGTCGTTATGTTGTCCGAGTCATTCCAGGTTTCTAAATAGTCTGATGCATTTGCAAACCCCTTCCTCCTGTTCCTGATGTCCATTTGGGCCAGATTAATCACACTAACTGGTCAGTTGAGGTACTCTATTGCCTCGACATATATGTTGGAGCTATTATTACGACCCTAGGTGTTTTAGGGAGTCACCTAGTAATCTAGTCATCTTTTGTGTTCCAGTGTGATGATTCTGGCCACCATTCTTGAAAGCATCCCGTGATGCCGTTTAGTTAGTACGCATTCTATTCCTGGGTTCTTCGCCCAAAATTCACTCTACTTATCTCGTGTTGATAGTGTTGCTAGTTCTTTTAGGATATTAGTAACCTTGCGACAGTCCTCGAGGTCCGTGGTATTTCCTTCTTTCAAATACCATGAACCATTAAGGCAGAAGTTCTTTGAACCAAAAGATCACAATAAGAGTGCTCTTAATGGGTTCTCCATTCAAGAATTGTGAATCTGCTAGTCCTACCTTTCTGCATGGATTATCCGGAAGAAACATGTTGAACTTGTTCGACACACTAATCTATGCGTCCACAACCCAGAAAATTATATGTCCCTTGAGTGGTTCCTCTTCAGTTGTATCCCGACCATCCTCTATCAGTTGATAGCCAAGAGTACGTGTGCATTTGTGTTCATCGATGCCTAGTATTCTTGTGGTTCGTCAAGCCGTTCTATTTCAGAATGACTAGGAGAAACAAACTCCAGTACCTCATCCATATCCAGGATTGGGTCAAAGCAGTTGTATTCCGCAGATCAAAATGCAACCCAGCTTTTGGTTCTGTTCTACCCTGAAGTATTACCCACTTTATGTCAGGAGCGTCATGAGATTCGCACCTTCTCTTATGAATTCTTGACGTAGTGATACTTCTTGCCATCATTGTTCATTCCTCGGTTCCCATGTTATTGTAACCAGAATGCCGACAAGTGAGTCGTGATGTGTGAAACCAATACTCCTAGCAACTTCGTTGCTTAGTAGTTAATGGACAATATTCTCATTCTTAGCGTGTTGGTTATTGAATCATCATTCTAAGATTGATCGTGCTACCTAGTCCATTTTCCTGGTGCACTCTTCGATCAAGAGTTGGGACTGTGTCTATCCTTGCTTAGTTGATCATATCGTCTTGCCCTGAAAAGCAAGATTGTTCTCGAGTTTAGTAACATATCGGTGGTTCGTGATTTTTCAAAGATCTTCTCGAAAGTATTACCTGGTTGTCACCTGACCGGTATGTTGAGTTCGTGATTAAATGGGTTTTCTTATAAATCACCCCTTCTCCAAGAATCTGTGTTGGATATCCCTGAGCTAGTTGGTTGAGCTAAACAACAACTTGGAGAGTTGGAAGATAAAGCTTGTCTGACTTAGTTCATGTTAAGGGATATCTTTTTGTGTGTGTGTGTGATGAATAAAGATGATATCTCCATTGATTGGTCCTCGTGATCAGTTGTTGGATCTATTGCCTTGTCAAAACTTTGACTTGAGTATGGGCTATCGTCAAGTCAAATCAGAACCAACGATGTTCGTAATGTTGCCTTACTCGTGGTTGATCCCTCGAGCATACACCATTACATATTTTGGGCTGACCAATGCTATCACCGTGTTCACATGATGGTGGAAGTCCAGTGATATGGAAATTCCGATGAGTTGCTGTTGAGCCCATCAGCAGCATTTTGTCTCCTCCATGATTTGTGTTGAACATCCAGCTAGTGTTGAAAACTTGTGTAAGCATTTTCTTCATGCCCCGTTCATGTAGAATATGTTTGGATGAAAGTAGTGACCTCCTCTAAGTTCACGTGCAAACGATGCAAGTTGCCGCCGTGAGTTCGAGAAAGGTTGTTTTTGTTTCCTCTGGTACCATCCCAAGTCAGTCATGCATGTGCGAAGTATGCTATGGTTTGACAGGCTCGCTACCTCCATTCCATTTGTATTCCCTATCACACCAAGCCACTGGCTGATTTGTTCAGGGAAAAGAAGTTTCTTCATAAGAGCTAATCATATGACTTATGCAAGGACTTCGATATCCTTGATGATGGTTCCCAACTAGGACTCGGCAGTGTTTCATTGTAAGACTACTATGTGATCATGCTTGTCTGGGACAACATGTTCACATGTGTTTAGCAGAACCAGCTCATGTTTTGGAGCTTACTACCATAGTCCATTTCCTGAGAATCTCGCAATGTCATCTCGTCGATTTGTGTTGCAAACTTTCATTTTCTTTCCAGACTCGATGAGTCTGGAATATCCTGACACCAACCAGATCTGAATCTCAGGCAGATGTGATGGTTGGGACGTTTTCCCAAGAGCTATAATATTGATCTCTCTGTAACCCGGTAAAGTGGATGTCGTGACCAACACACCCAGCCGGAAGACCTATTATTGTAGTATCTTGATTGAGTAAGTTGGCCACCTCCCCATAAGGATCTCGTAGAATTTATTCCAATAGTAGTTCCTTATGGATTTTTGTGTTTCCGAAGTCCGACCTGCTACTTGATGTTCTAGATACCAAACCATTTCAAAGAATGGTTAGGCTAGCACATCAAGGAGAGCGTTAGAAGCGGAGCGCTAAATGTCTCTCGGTCGATCATCCAGATTTTGATCCCTTGGCCTCGCTAAGGTGAAATATGAGAAAGTGTTATCTTTCTTTGCATCTGCATCTTCCACCATTATTCATCATGGTAGCATGTTGTGTTGCCAGGATCCTTGACACGGATATTGGTAAAACCTTGATGAAAACAGAAATGCTCAAGTTCTTGAGAGCACGCGTAAGCACTAGGATTTATCGTCGGCATTAACTGGGATCCATTCTCAGTTTTTTCAATTATGCCATAACTTTTCAAATAGTGGAATCTCTCTCTACTGTTGGGTTTCTCCCCAGTTACTAGAATCATTCCTAGCGTTTGCATTTTGTTCCCAGCTTGCACCGCCATTGTGTCATCCTACTACGGACTACCCTTCTCAGTAATTATTAACCAGGATCATCCTCAAGTGGTCCTACCACGGGTCCCATCCATTTCCGGTGATAAGCAAAAATCATCCATTGCTTTGTCTTCAACAAGGTAGTCCACATCATCCATTCTAGTCAGGGTATGTCATTCTTTCAAACTTCTTCAAACGATTGCTCGAGATTTTCCCTAGGCTGGTATAAGAATTTTATTGATCTCTAGATCAAAAGTAATTCTTTTTGCCACTTAAGGGATGATTCTACAGGTCACCCTCCTCCAAGATGTCTTGTTTCGGTGTCTTGGAAACTCAACTCCTCGCTACGTTGGCAACCGTTCACCACCCTTTTACATGTGGAATTGTTGCCCACCTAGTGATCCTTTGTCATGTGTTTCACTCCATCCCTCTGGACGTATGCTCCGTGTCTCAGCTCGAGAGATGTTTCAGCGTCTCGCTCCACGAGTTGATCCTAAGTTGTTCGATCTTCGATAAGATCGATCCTTCTAGAGATTTCCCTTTCCTCTCATTTGTCATGTTAGTTGGAGTTCTCAGAGCAGGACATCGAGACAATGATGGTGGTCGAATCAACGTTCTTATGAAGTGCAATTGGATCGAGAAGGTTGTGTTAGTTGCGTTCCCCTTTATCTTACCCTACGCTTGAATCTCGGGACGAGATTCTTGTTTAGTGGGGGTGAGTTGTCACATCCCTAGCTTCTGGCATTGCACTAGGGTAACTTCATGTGTGCATCATGTTTAAACTTTGAAAGAAACTTGAAATGGGGATTGCCTAAACCCTAGCATTAAAGTAATTCACTAGGTTCAACAAAAATATTTCCAGTACATCCAAATGGATTTAAAAAATGTTCATCATTCTTGGGAAAAAACTGGAAACAGTAACCAGAGGTGATGCACATTTTTGCATGACATATTTGGGCTCTGGAATAAATCATACTCTATTTGCATTTGGGCATTTAAATGCTATTAAATATTTTAAATGCTCCAATAATCATAAACTAAAATGTTTACTGTAGGATATATTCCCAACAGTGATCATGAGTAGTTTCATGATTTTTGGAAGTGTCTAAGTATTTTTAATAAATCCCTAAAGACTACAGAATAATAGAAAACAAAATTAAAAACAGAAACAGAGAGAGAGAGAGAGCTACCTGGACTTACCTCTGCAGCCCACCTGGCGGCCCAAGTGGCCGGCCAAGCCCACCACCGCCTCCTTCCCTGTCGCCTTCCTCCTCGCGCCAGTAGGCAGAGGGCGTGTGCCCGCGGCGCGCCGGCATGCACCAGCCACCTCCTCCCTGCCTGGCTGCCCCCAAGCCCGTGGGGATCGCTCCCTCTCTTGCTCGTTCTCTCCCGCGCCCGCTCCGCACCATGGCCGAAGCCACCCAAGCTCACCGTCGCCGTTCGCATATCCACCCCATTCCCCTCGACCGCTTGTTGTGTCTGCGAGATCCGCCACATCCTCCTCTTCATCCACGCCAAGCCATGCTTCGCCGGGAGCCGTGCATCATCCTCACCACCGTCGT
This sequence comes from Triticum aestivum, assembly GCF_018294505.1. Classification (NCBI taxonomy): domain Eukaryota; kingdom Viridiplantae; phylum Streptophyta; class Magnoliopsida; order Poales; family Poaceae; genus Triticum; species Triticum aestivum. The sequence goes on from NC_057797.1 coordinate 319,017,469, forward strand.
CTTCAACCTCGGACGTCCGAGATCGCCGGCATCGATTCGCTCCGTCCAAGCCATCCCCGAGCCACGTAGAGCTTCTCTACGGGTTCCCTGTGAGCCCCTCTTCCTTCGCCCCTCTCCCCGCCGTCCTTTCCTCCCCCCCAGTCGTGGTTTCCACCTCGGCCGGAGCTCGCCGCCGCCGTCGCGAAGCTCGCCGTCAGTAGCCACCCCGCCTGGCCAATCCAAGCACGCAGTCGTGCTCCGAGCTTTCTCAGGAAGCCGTAGCGCGCCTCAGGCCGTCCACTCGTGCACCCTAGACCTCGCGCCAGTCCAAGCCACAGCTACGCCGCCGTGGAACTCGACGCCGTCGACGTTCTCGGCCACCCTAGCATCGCCCGAGGCCACCAACCGATGCGCACCCTTGCTCCGATTCCAACACGCCCAGCCCCGCTTGCTCCCGTCGCCGGAGTTGGCCGGACGGGGAATGCCGCCGCCTCTGCTTATGCCGGCGAGTAACCACCGGCCTAATCCAGCCATTAGGCACTAATTGCCAATTAGGTTAGCACCTGAGCCAATGACAGCTGGGCCCCACAGGTTTATTTGACCCACTAATGAAATTATTTGGACTTAATTTGATTCCAGTGGACCCACACGTCAGCATTGACTTTGCTGACGTGGCCTTTGACCGGTCCCACCTGTCATTGACTCGAGCCAGCACTGTGTCACTGACCAGTAGACCCCACTAGTCAGGTTTGACCTGGCCAGCCATAGTTGACCTGATGACGTCACTCTTACGTCATGCTGACGCAGTAAAACCTTTTCTGCATTTTAAATAAATCTAAATGATTTATTTATTTTCAGAAAATATCCAAAACTTTGAAAAATCATAGAAAATAATCTATAACTCAGATTGAAAAGATTTATATATGAAAAATGATCAGAAAAATCCAAAGAATCTGAATCTGGCATTTTCATGCATGTTGGAACAACTTAAAGTTGCTGTTTAGGACAATCCAATTAAATGGCATTTAAGAAATCACATATGGAGTTTGAATTTGAACTTAGGGTTCAAACCAACCCCATTTAACCTGTTGCTAGTTGCATTAGCTGAAAACACAGCATATTGACATGTCATGATCATGCATCATATTGTGCATTGCATTGATTGTGTTCTTTCTGTGTTTGCCGGTGGTTGTCCCCTCTCGATAGACGTTGTACCGACGTTGTGCTCGTTGACACCGATGAAGACCCAATGATATCTTCAGAAGTGCCAGGCAAGCAAAACACCCTTGTTCATTCCGATACAATCCCACTCTCTCGCTCCTGCTCTCTTTTACTGCATTAGGACAACAACGATTCAACTGTTACATGTTGCGGTAGTTGAACCCCTTTCCTCTGCATGACCTGTCATTGCCACAGTAAATAGATGAAACCCACTAGCATGAGTAGGAGTTGTTTGAGCCCTGATGTGCCTACTCATTCATGCTTATTTGTCATGCCTGCTACTGCTTAGAGTTGAGTCAGGTCTGATTCATCGGGGATGAATTGGAACAGTGATGAACATGTCCTACTGTGTGTGAGCTAAGTGTGTGAACACGATTTGGTAAAGGTAGCGGTGAGAGGCCATGTAGGAGTACATGGTGGGTTGTCTCATTGAAACCGTCCTTAGGAACTGAGTTCTGTGTTTGTGATCCATGAAACAGTTACTACCACGCATTGGGCCCGAAACCAATGGACCCTCTCGGCTTCTTGATCACCCTTGTCCTCTGTCCAGGAGTTGCAACTAGTTTCTGGTGTTTATAGGATATGTGTTGGCGGCCGTGCGTAGCGCTGACCCTAGGGGTGGGCTATGATGCGGTAGATACACCGTGGCCGGGCATGCCGGGCGCCCGTTTGGTGTCTCGGAACCCTGTACACATCGTCCGGGGCCGTATGTGGAAACCTCGGCCGGACTCCCTGCGGATGGAACCTGGATAGGCGATAAACCTGGACTAGAGACTTGAGTGTTTAGGTAGGCTGTGGCCGACACCCTCGTTGGGCTTCCGCTTGAAGGTTGCCGAGTACATGTCGTGTAAACGGCGGTAAGTGGTGAGAGCGTGTGTGAAGAAGTACACCCCTGCAGGGTTAACATCATCTATTCGAATAGCCGTGTCCGCGGTAATGGACTTCTGGGTTGCCTATAACAGTTCATAGACAAGTGAAAGTGGATACTCTAAAACTCGCAAGATAAGTGTGAGTGCTATGGATGGCCTTCTCGTAGGGAGACGAGAGCGGATCCATAGTGGTGTATTGAATGGTGAACATGTGGACTCGTGTGCGCCACCTCAAAAGAGTTGCTTGCAGTCGTAGTTCAGGTTAGCCACTGAGTCAAAGCTGGCTTGCTGCAGTTAAACTCCACCACCCCCTTTGTTGATACCGGTGCATATGTAGTTAGTTCTGATGTAAGTCTTGCTGGGTACATTTGTACTCACGTTTGCCTATTCTATGTTTTGCAGAGAGACGTCAGTCTCGCTAGTAGTTCCGTGTGGACTTCGACGTTTAGCTTGATACCTCAGCTACGATCTTGTGCCCTCGGCAGGATCTGGTAGATAGTCAGGCTTCTTAGCCTTTTTCATTTGTAGATGTCTGTACTCAGACATGTTAAGCTTCCGCATGTGCTTGATTTGTATGCTATGATTGTTGGGTCATGAGACCCATGTTTGTAATATCTCGCTCCTCGGAGCCTAATGAATAAATGTTTGAGTCGTAGAGTCTTGTTGTGATGCCATGTTGTATTTACACATGTCGAGCATATTGTGTGTATGATTGAAATGCTTGGTATGTGTGGGATCCGACAATCTAGTTGTTTATCCTTGGCAGCCTCTCTTATGGGGAAATGTAGTCTTGTGCTTCCATGAGCCATAGTAGTCCGCTACAGCCCGGTTCACCGGAGTCCTGTTAGCCCAGCACTACTGCTCAGGACACTTGACTGGCCGGCATGTGTTTCACTTCGTTCCTGTGTCTGTCCCTTCAGGGAAATGTCACGCGGTAACATCCGGAGTCCTGCCTAGCCTGCTACAGCCCGGGTTCCCGGAGTCCTGTTAGCCCAGTGCTACAGCCCGGATTTACACGCTGCTGACCGACATGCTGGATGTGATTCATGTATGCCTGTCCCCATAGGTTAGTGCCGCTTTGGGTTCACGACTAGCCATGTCGGCCCGAGTTCTCTGTCATATGGATGCTAGCAACACTATCATATACGTGAGCCAAAAGACGCAAACGGTCCCGGGACATGGTAAGGCGACACCCGTGGGAATACCGTGCGTGAGGCCGCAAAATGATATGAGGTGTTACCAGCTAGATCGACGTGACTTGGAATCGGGGTCCTGACACTGTGGTTGCAACCCGACAGCATCAATAATCATGAACTGGCGTTGGCAACAATTATGAACCGGCGTTGGCAACAATCATGACCCGGCATTATCAGTTTTTATAACCCGACAATGGTGGTAATCATAAACCGGCGAGTTCTACATCCTCAAGACGGCTGAATATCAGTTGAATATTTGAAGACCAATTTTTTTTTCAAATTAGAGCATTGAAGGCCGATTTAAATGGATTCTTTTTTTGTAATATTTCTTCTACAAGCAAATTTATTATGAAGCTGGTCTAATGACCCAGATTTTCTAGGAGAAGGAAATAACAAGGACTTAAGGATGATCAAATGCCGGCTTACAAGAATATTTAACCCGGAGCACAACTTGTCAAATTCGTTCTTGTGTTTATGTTGCAGGATCAGTTTAACATGGATAAATCCAAATTAAACTGGGGGCTAATGTCGGGGATATACCCCACGGTGTAAACCGCCGGATGTATGACCTGGCTGGAGTTTGGCGATTCACTAGCGACCCGCTTGGACCTGGCGGTTTACGATTCATTGGTAATTCGGCAGGCGGGTCAGAGGAGCGACAAGACCCGGTGGCCCAAGGGGCGGTTCATGAAAGGCCGGCTCATGTTATGGTGGGCCGATTTAAGAGGAAAGCGTAAGGAGTATTCCCTCACAAAGGAAGCAAGACTAGGACTCCAATTGTAATAGAGTAATCGTAGTCCTACTAGGACTAGTCATGTAACCCGCCCCTTCAACATAAATAAGGAGGGGCAGGGCTCCCCAAAAGAGGGACAAGAAAGAAGAAACAATTTCTAGGGCTAGACACAACTAGGAGAGCCGGATTACGGTGACTCCCTCATGATGATAATGAGACCTAGCCACAAACAGCATGTAGGGCTATTACCGGATGATGTTTCCTGGGGCCCGAAGCTGTCTAAACCCTTGTCTTGTGTTGCATCTCTCGATTCCACTCAACCCCTCTCGAGCTACCACATAGATGCATTGGCCTCACGACTAAGTCCTCCCACTAGGACATCTGCCGTGACAATTCCACAACAATCCCCCTTCTCTTTCCCCAATCGATCCCAACGCTCCTCCCTCCTCTCGCTCTCTCCCTCACCCCATAGCGCCTTGCCTCGCTGCTACCTCCCTGTCGCCCCGCAACATCTCGTCAGACCGCGCCCTGCTGCAGCTGGTCTTCCCGTGCGCCGGCGACCCGACGTGCCCCGCAACCTCCTTGCTCGCCCTGGATGTCGCAGGGAGCTCAAGCCCCGCCGTCGGTCGCCCGCAACCTCCTCATCCTCTCTGCTCCTCCGCGGGAGTCGTCCCGAGCTCGCCGCCCCGCCGCATCGCCAGGGATGCCGAGTGCCACCTCGCAACCCCGCCGGCGACCTCAACCTTCGGCCGAGGCCCCTTTGCCTCCTCCTCGTCGCTTGGCCGCTGCCCCGCTGCGTCCTGTCAGACTGCGCCACCCAGACCACTTCCTCGTCAGCGTCCTCCCATCGTGGCACCAAGGCGAACATGAGCGGCTCCAGCCTACCCTCGGTCCTTCCCGAGCTCCTCGCCCCCACCACTAGACCTCCATCCCGCCGACAACCACGTGCCCCGCACGCTGCTGCGCTGTGCAGGAGCTCTGCCACTGCCACCAGTCGCTTCCAGCAAGATCTGCTTCCTCTGCCGCCCCGAAGCCCAGTGCTTGCGACCCGTTTGCTCCGGCGAGCCCCTGCTCTGCTGCAACTCCACCGACAAGCCACAACTTCCTATCCACGCATCTACGCCAAGGCATACCCCTTGGTTCACCAAGTACACACGTAGGTGGGGATGCCAAGACCTACGAGAACGACTTCATGGACCGACGAGTACCACGACGACCATTGTTCACCAAGTACACCTTCAGATGCCAAGTTCCTATTCAAAATGTACGACTACACGGTGTTGCGCAACGTACCACGATGGTCGGAGCCCTCGGACCCGTCAAGTCCGTCTACAAACCATGAACAACTACCGTCACCGAAGACCATCGAGTGAATAAATACCGCCGCATGGGTCCGACAAGACGCCGAGTACCACGACACTACCATCGACTCCCGGAGGACTCGAACCCGTCAAGTTCCCTTTGGATGCGCCAAGTTCCACAGCGTCGCATAAGTTTCTTCGTGAACTTGTTCGACCACTCGGATTCGCAAGTACCACAATGCTCGGAGTCCTCGGCGGCGTCAAGTCCCTCTCCGACCGTGTACCACTACCCTCGCAAGAACGACTACTTCCCACGACGACCCCGTGAACAACTACTTCCCCTTCGACACGTGTACCTCTACCGTCGAAGTCGTTCCGCTCTTAAAACGCATGCTATGAAGGTATAATCGCCTAGACGACGGTCGTGGACGAATGCTTGTGATGTGTTGTATGAGATGCCCGTGTTTGCACCATGTCCGAATTGATCCTTCCACGTTCCTCGTTTCCTTGCCACTGTCATGTGGGACACCCGGTTACGTGGAGCACCCCACCATCTCTTGCATGTTCCACACATCCGCACACTTCTCTTTTGCATCGGTATCTCAATCGAGTTACCGGTACCGATATGTTGCCGTGGTACCCCTTTTCGTTCTGCAATGGTGACAAATGCTTCATTATATGCTCATGTCAACTTTTAACAAAAATTGCATAAAACTTGCACATGTCATTAACATCATGATAATAACTTTTAAAATGTTTAAAATTGTTGTTGCATTAAATTGCTAATGCACATGAGGATTTACCGGAATTGTTGTTTGATGTCTCCTGCCTCATTTAAAGTGCCTAACTGTGTATTTTACTCATGTTTCACCCCTTTCCATGCTAATCAACATTTAATATTGTTGAGTACATAAATGAGAGAGAACTAAATAAGTCATGTGGTGTTTCATCAGTATGCAACTCATTGCATATTGAGCTCCACTTAATTTGTAGTTTTGATTGTTGCACTTTGCTATGTCATACCTCTTTAAATCGGACATTCATCATACTTGGTTGTGCATCATGCCATGTTTATGCTTGGTTGTTTACTATGTTGCTTGCTTCTTTTCGGGTTGCTTCTCTCGTTAGCTTCGGTTTCGTTCCGGAGTTGTGAGGATTCGTTCGACTACGTCTGTTTGTCTTCTTCATGGACTCCTTCTTCTTCCTTGCGGGATCTCAGACAAGATGATCATACCCTCGAAATCACTTCTATCTTTGCTTGCTAGTTGTTCGTTCTATCGCTATGTCATGCTACCTACCACTTGTTATATCATGCCTCCCATATTGCCATGTCAAGCCTCTAACCCACCTTCCTAGCAGACCGTTGTTTGGCTATGTTACCGCTTTTGCTTAGCCCCTCTTACAGCGTTGCTAGTTGCAGGTGAAGTTGAAGTTTGTTCCATGTTGGAACATGGATATGTTGGGATATCACAATATCTCTTCTTTAAATGAATGCATCTATATACTTGGTAAAGGGTGGAAGGCTTGTCCTTATGCCTTGTGTTTTGTTCCACTCTTGCCGCCCTAGTTTCCGTCATACCGGTGTTATGTTCCTTGATTTTGTGTTCCTTACGCGGTTGGGTGTTATGGGAACCCCTTGACAGTTCTCTTTGAATAAAACTCCTCCAGTAAGGCCCAACCTTGGTTTTACCATTTGCCTAACAACCTATAACCTTCCCTTGGGTTCTGCAGACCCGAGGGTCATCTTTATTTTAACCCCCCCGGGCCAGTGCTTCTCTAAGTGTTGGTCCGAACCGAGCCGCCTGCGGGGCCACCTCGGGGAAATTCGAGGGCTGGTTTTACTCGTAGCCTGTCTCATCCGGTGTTGCCCTGAGAACAAGATACGTGCCACTCCTATCAGGATTATCGGCACATCGGGTCACTTTGCTGGTCTTGTTTTACCATTGTCGAAATGTCTTGTAACCGGGATTCTAAGACTGATCGGGTCTTCCCGGGAGAAGGAATATCCTTCGTTGACCGTGAGAGCTTGTGATGGGCTAAGTTGGGACACCCCTGCAGGGTATAAACTTTCGAGAGTTGTGCCCGCAGTTATGTGGTAGATGGGAATTTGTTAATATCCGGTTGTAGATAACTGGTCACTTAACTTAATTAAAATGAATCAACCGCGTGTGTAGCCGTGATGGTCTCTTTCCGGCGGAGTCCGAGAAGTGAACACGGTCCTGTGTTATGTTTGAACGTAAGTAGTCTCACGATCACTTATTGATCATTTCTAGCTTCTCGACCGTTGCGTTGCTTCTCTTCTCACTCTTATTTGCATATGTTAGCCACCATACTGTCTTAGTGCTTGCTGCAGCTCCACCTTATTACCCTGTCCTACCCATAAGCTTAAATAGTCTTGATCTCGCGGGTGTGAGATTGCTGAGTCCTCATGATTCACAGATACTTCCAAACAGTTGCAGGTGCCGATGATACTAGTGCAGGTGATGCAGCCAAGCTCAAGTGGGAGCTCGATGAAGATCTTGATCGATGTTTTGTGTCTTTTCCGGTTGATCAGTAGTGGAGCCCAGTTGGGACGATCGGGGATCTAGCATTTAGAGTTGTCTTCTTTTATTTTGGTTCCATAGTCGGACCTTGATTGTACTCTGGTTGATGTATGTTTAACTTGTTATTTATGTTAAGTGGTGATTGTAAGCCAACTCTTTATCCCTTTCTTATTCAGTACATGGGATTGTGTGAAGATTACCCCTCTTGCGAGAAAACCACCATGCGGTTATGCCTCTAAGTCGTGGCTCAACACATGGGAGATATAGCCTCAACACATGGGAGATATAGCCACAGAATGGTTTCCAAATCCATCCCCAACCATAGGACCAATGGCCTCGTTAGGGAAGGATCCGAAGAATCTTTATTCAGCGCCGTCATTGTCGCCGCCGAAGCCAAGATGATGACCAGCCTAAAAACCTAGACTACAATTGAGTAAAAACGATTCACAGTCGTAGATCCGGCGACCCCCCTACCACCGACGACCGAGGACGCCGACGGAGGTGAGCCACTGGAGGACGACGCTGAAAGAGGGCCTCTCCTGGAAGTGGCTAGGGTTCCAGCCGCCAGGGAGAGAAAAACGATCAGAGATGATCTGATGGGTCAATGGCCAGTTGCGTCTTGCGTGCCTGATTCTGTCCGTGCTCTTTCTGATGGTGGTTTGTATCGTTGCCTTTGTATATGCAAGTATACGTGAGTATTATGAGGGGAGGCAAATTTTCGACAGATTAGACAACATGTTTATCAAATATTAAGCGGCCCTCTTTGCGTGTTGTTGTTATTTATTTTGTGTGAATTTTCTGCATTGAAAGTTGCACTTGGCTCGAGGTCCGTCATTCTCGACGGATTGCATGTTGGTTATGTCTACTTTGGCGAGAGGTTCCTCGTGTGTTGAGGAATTGTCCATTTGTCATGGTCACCCCTGCTTCAGGTTAGCCGTACTGCTCGTGTAACTGGGAGTATTATTTTATCGGTGGATCTTGGAGGAGTTTTGCATCGTAAAAAACCGGGACAAAATATCGGCGTGTCCGAGGTCGTGTCCATATCAGTTAGTATCAGATTACTGGGTTTATTATGGTGCAAATTTTCTCTATAATTTGTTCGTACAGATTCTATAATTGCGATGAGGACAAAATAATATTTTGATGGTGAGATGTCCCAATGTGAGAAGGATCCGTCACGAGCCCTTTCATGGTTTGAAATCTACGCGAGAGTGAATGTGGGGCCAATTACTTGTGCTGCAATCTTTGATCGTTCTTCAAAAATAAATTTAGTAATGCATTGAAGCTAGCGATAGTAGAGCATCCAGACCTATATAAGCTCACATGGCATGGAAAAATTGTGACAATAAAACATCAAGTAGAGGTGACTTTTGGATTTTGTGGATTTACCCGGTTCGGTTTTATGTGATGTTCTTCCATATCATAAATATGTGAGTAGCTTGATACTTGGTAAATCTTGGATAAAAAAGAGGGAGTCGCAGATTGATAAATCTGGCAATTTTTCGTGGAGGAAATTTAAGTTTCTTTGTCAAGGTCAGTGGGCCTATTTTGAAGCATACTCTTCCGAACAATATTTGGAGGATCGTAAGAGGCGAGACCGTGCACAGGCTGCAACTGATGCAAACAAACAACAAGAGAAGATGGTGTTGTTAGAAAAATAAAAAAGGCTGAGGATGGTGCCATTGTTACTAAAAACATTTCTGCACATGAGGAGAAAAAAGAGAAGGTGGTAGTACCAATGAGTGGGTTGAATGTACAACTTAAGAGGATAGATGGCGGAGATAGCATGACAGTGAGCGGAGATCAACACACGAGTTTATTTCAGACTTACTATGACATCAAGGGTGCATCGTGCAAGTTAAAAATTGATGGTGGTAGCTGCACTAATGGCATCAGCAAGATGTTGGTGGACAAGCTTGGTTTGTCGACATGGTGATATGATGAACCATATCATTTGGAGTGGTTGAACAATTGTGGGCAGCTCAAAATTACACATAAGGCACGTATAACATTTTCTGTTGGGTATTATGTCGATGAGGTGGAATGCGATGTTTTACCAATGGAAGTCTACGGTTTGTTACTAGGCCGGCCTTGGCAATTTGACAATAGTGTGCAACATGCTGGAAGGACCAACACATACACTTTTATTCATAATGGGAAGCAAAGGACAGTTAAATCGATGAATGAGAAATTAATTCGCTCTGATGTGCTATTGATAGTGCAAAAGAAGAGGGCTCCCAAGAACAACATGAAACCAAATATGGTTTCCCTTCAAGTGGAGGAGGATGATATTCTTCCGGTAAAGAAGGTCTCTAAAGATACCACAAAGTAGTGGACGGCTTCGCTTCAAGAGGAAGTGGATGATGTGGCCGCCAACGTCGGTATCATTTCTGACAAGACATGCTCGACCATATATATTGGTCCAAGTGAATTGCATGCTTCAAGATATAATCTTCGACATGTGTTGTAGATTGGTTCATTTTGCATTGAGGTTCCACCAATTGAACCGAAGAAAGCTATGGTGAATCCAAACTTCAGGACTCCTCCAAAACGAATTCATGTAGGCGTTTCTCCTGATCGGTGATCCATATAGAACCTCCAAGGCGTACAACAAAAAGTATTTTTGTTTATTTAGTACTCGGAAATATGCATGTGTGTTGCAACGGGAGATAAACTATCACGTTATGCAGGTCTGGTAAATATATTTAAAAAATTGAATCAAATGCAAGGATGAGATAAGGACTTTTAAAATGTCATTTCACAAACTATGTTTGAGTGATGTCATGATGAAATAAGGGAATTTTAAAAAATCATTTTAAAAACTAAAAATGTGATGGTCTCATCATGACTTGATTTCCTAAGGCACCATAACAAAATATATTTTTTTGGCTGAGCAAACTGCATTGATGGACCCTACATAAACTAGACTGATGAATGATGTATCTCGTCTTGACCTAGCGTAGCGGTGTATACCACAAACTATTGGACTAAAATCATAGCCGTGTATGGATGCAAAATAGACATTTAGTCCTTTTTATATGGCTTACAAAAACTAACCCATAGAAAGTTGCCTCAATTTTTTTGGGCTCGACGTTGTACAAAACATGAAACCAATTATTTTACCCAACGCGAGGGACTAAATTAAATCATAAAACAACCTCTACAGATACCCTAATAAAACTTGTACGTAAACGACGGTTTGTTTTGTTCATTATTTACGGATCTATTCTGTGAATATTTCCTAAAGTTTCATGGACATTTTTTAAATTCCCTAATATGTTTTGATTATTGTATCATTTTTTGAAAAATCATGAACATATCTTTTATTTCATGAACATTTATTTGAAATCGTGAATGTTCTAGAATATGTGAACGTTTTGTTTTTGAAATTATGAACATTTTATGATTTCGGAATGTTTTTTGAATTGACAAACAATTTATGATTTCTCAATATTTTGTAATAACTCTTTTTTTAATTTGGTCCTTTAAATACCACTAATTAATTTAGAAAAGAAAAAACAAAAACTGAAATGAGAAAGTAAAAAGAAAAAAAAAGAAAATAGAAGGAGGTGCCATGCCATGTGCCGGGCCGAGGAGGCGTGTGGAAAAAAGGGGATCGATCGCTGGTCTCCCTTGTAGAGCGTTGCAGCCTTTGCCATCACGCTGTGCACGTGCTTGTGTTATACTCCCTCCGTTTCAAAATAGATTACTCAACTTTATACTAGTATAAAGTTGAGTCATCTATTTTGAAATGGAGGGGGTAGTTGTGTATTAGGCTCTAAGAAACACTTCGCGTCCGTGTTTCTTTCTTAAGCCGAATCCTGTTTCTACACTTGCCTGTGGCACGAGGAGTAATTATTAGCAACTTCAGGGGCAATCTCAATGATGAACGACCAAAAGCAGTTTGTGCTTTATAGTATTATTACTAGTAGAATGCTCGTGCATTGCCACTGGCATTTGAAATATTTTAGCTAGAGTTATATATAAAACATAATACATGTTAAATTTCACATGTATAAAAAAAATAACCAGTAACAACCAGGTAATAATTAAATCCACTTGACTTGAAATGAAGTTGATAAAAAATAAGTACATAGAGAGCAATGATCCAAATAATCAATAATGTTAAGCATAAATCATTGATCCTAGAAGTCCATCAGTGAATAGAAGGTTGCTATGCTGCTAGCAGCATCAGGTAATAAATCTCATCACTCATTGGTACACAGATGGAGTGGTGGTCTACATAGATGGAGTGGTGGTGCCAACAAGAATGGAGTCTTCCCAGATGAAGTGGTGGTCTGCACAGATGGAGTGGTGGTGCCGACCAGAATGGAGTCTTCCCACGGAGGTTTCTATGGGTGACAACCTTCTGGATTATTATTTTTTTAAAGAAGGAGGATTAACCTCGGCCTCAGCATCTGGTCGATGCATGTAGCTAGTTTATTAATTATTCAGGGACAACCTTCTCGATGGAGTAAACACTGATGAGGACATCAATAACATTGTTACACCCATAGCCCCTGCTGCTATACATACTGGACCAATTACTAGAGTTCGCGCACGCCAATTGAATTATCAGGTACTTTCATTTCTTGGTAACGATTCTAATACTCATGAGAATATGATGCTGCCTAAATTGGATACATTTGTTTTGTTACAAATGAAGGGCCTAGCTTTGACGAGAAAGATGAACCTTGGAGCAAGTTCAAGCATGGAGATGATGGCATGCACAAGGGGATAAAGAACGGAGTTACAAGTGATGATTTCAGGACTTTGAAGCCACCATAAGGAGTCAATGAAGCCTTGGACGAAATATACAAGATGTCACTTCATAAATTTCGTCCAGAGGCTATTCTAGGTGCTGCGTCACCTTATTATTGGGACAGGCCCATGTATCTTCGAAATACTTAAGTATAGGCTGTTTTTAGAGTCTGTATGTGTGGGAAACAAGAGTTAGGGTTGATTTCGGACCGCTCCTCCATGGGCCACCGAAATTCCCCCTCTCTCCTCCATATATACAGCCCTTAGGGCATCGTTTAGACTTTGGGTTTTGTTTAGACTAAAAGTTCGCCATAGCTGCAACTTCGCGTACTTCGTTTGTGTCCAATGACCAGACCAAGATGTCACAGAAACCCACCTTCATTAATCAATCTTTCCTATTTTATTCGCAATATCCAGATTGTAATCTCAGTTTCTTGCTTGTTCTTCATTTTCTCACAGGAAATAGACCCTCGTGGTCAGGTTGATCGTGCTCCGGCGTGGTCAATAACCCTTAGAAGCTGGTTTAGCGATTGCTAAGGCGCGACGTCTTCGCATATTCGTAGTCGGATCGTCAAAGTCGACTCCCACAGAAAACGATATCAATCTCATCGAAACATCGGGACACCTTCACCTCTATCAAGTGGTATCAGATTTTCAGGTAGCTCGGTGAGATTTTACAGTTTTTCGTAGTTTAGATCGAGTCTGTTCTTCATACCTACAGTCCATGAAAAAGCCACAAAAAAATTAGGGTTAGTTCATCATATCAAAACCAATCTGAGCCATTGCATAATCTTTTTAGGGTTTTGCATTGTTGAGTTTGCGGTTGCATCGTCGTTTCTAGTTGCTGGTCTTAGTGTCTAGTCCTTTAGAGTTTCGAGTTCTGTTCACAAGTAGTCATGCCGCCGACACATCATCATCATCACCGCTGCCATATACCACCATCATCGTCACCGCTGCCATATACCACCATCGTCATCACCGCTGCCATATACCACCACCATCATCGCCGCTGCCATATACCACATATCCACCGCCATCACGCCAATCCGAGTCCAGCTGCAACATATATACGCCACCAGTCCGAGTTCCACCAGATTCAACGCCACCACCAGTCCGAGTTCCACCAGATTCATCTTCGTCACCCGTCCTAGTTCGAGTCCAGTATTTTGTTACTCTGTTTAGGATTTCCAGATCATGCGATACTCTGAGTCGTGAAAGAGTAGGACTCCCGAACTTTCGTGCTACCCGCAGAAGAAAAATATTTCGAAACTCAAAAAAAAACTAAGTCTGGAAAATTCTGGCTAGGCAGTTTTTAGACCATTTGTAGACTTTTTCGAAAAAAATTATTTGGAGCAAAAAAAGAGGAAAAAGTGCAAAAAAGAGGAAAAAAAGTAAAAATTTCAGAGCGTGCTCCTCCCTTGTTTACGTGTAGCGTCGTGATTTTGTTAGTGTTCTAGGCTCGCGTCTCTAGCACGGTCTAGCCTAGGACCAGCACAGTATCGTCGTTGAGCATTTATTCAACTTTGCATCTCTGAATTGATTATTGCTGACCCTTTTTGCTACCATATTATAATCCTTCCCAGCTCCACATACATCTACGTCGTGCGTTTGACTCTCCCTGGTAATCGCTCTATCCAAGCTTTGAGAGTTTTGACTACGACGGTTGCCGATCACCGCTTGCTGCTGGGTAAGAACTGGTAAGAATTTGAGATTTGCTTGACGGATTTGTGACACCACCACCACCTTTTGTTAGTAGTCTGTAGGATCATATTCTTGTGTGTTTCTATTGTTGCTAACCATGGTAGGATCACAAGCCGACGAGACTGACCGGGAGAACATGATGAATAAGGAGTTGCATGATAAATTTCAGCAAATGATGAGTGGACAGGTGCAAGATGTGCTAAACAGATTTGAAGAGGCCATGGAGAAGATAGATGGCATGGAGAAGACGTTCGAAACAAATCTCGATAACAGGTTTAATGAATTGCTCGCGCGTATTCCACCACCACCACCGGCTGCACCTAACGCACCTCCACAACAACAACAACAACAACAACAACAACAACAACAACAACAACAACAACAACAACAACAACAACAACAACAACAACGACGACTACCTCCACGTCGCAAAACAGCCCTCCCCCGAGCAAGCCGTCTCCCTCTTGCACCTGGCCAAACTGTTGGTGCTGCTGTTGATACTTCTGTGGCTCCTGTTGCTGATGCGGAGGAGGATGATTTTGCGGGAGATTACGAGGATGAGGTTGATCAAAACCAGAACTACGTGCAACCACCATCACAGCAACCACCAGGTCGTCCACATGCAAATAATGGCAATGGTAGGGCTCACCCTCAGGTACGAGATCATGACCATCTCCCTAAACTGAAATTGAATATTCCACCATTTCAGGATAGATATGTTCCTGGTATATATCTTACTTGGGAGTTAGAAACTGAACAACGATTTACATGTTTACAATATCCCGAGGAGAGACGTGTTCCTACTGTTGTTTGTGCATTCACTAGTTTTGCATGTGTTTGGTGGTCTGGGCATTGTAGATTATATCCTATTCCAGCTACTTGGGCTACTTTGAAAACTACTATGCGTACTCATTGGGTTCCACCATATTATCAACGTGAATTACTTCAAAAATTGCAGCGTTTAAGACAAGGGAAAAATTCTATAGAAGAATATTATCAGGAATTACAAATTGGCATGATTAGATGTGGTATTGTTGAGGAGAATGAAGCTATGCTTGCATATTTTATGGGTGGATTAAATAGAGAGATTCAGACCATTCTTGAGTATAAGGAGTATACTAATATCACTCGTTTATTCCATCTTGCTTGTAAAGCTGAACGTGAAGTGCAGGATCGACAGGCATTGGCATGAACTAACTTTTCTGCAGGTCAATCGTCATCATGGACACCACGTGCATCCTCTACTTCCACTACACCAGCCCCTCCATCAGGTGCCACCTCCAGCCGTGATACAAGAAAGCAGGCACAACCACCACTATCTGCCAAGAGCACACCTCCCGGGCCTGCGCAGAGTTCTTCTTCCATGGCATCAACAGGGCACACAAGTGATATTATTTGTCATCGTTGTAAGGGAAGAGGACATTTTGCGAGAGAATGCAAATCTCAGTGTGTGATGATTGCTACTGAGGATGGTGGGTATGAGTCCGCTAGTGACTACGATGAGGAGAATTTGGCTCTTATTACACGTGAAGAACATGGTGGAGATGATTCTAATCATGAGACGCAATACATGGCTGCTGAAGATGCTAACAGGTATGAATGTTTAGTTCCTCAACGTGTTTTGAGTGTGCAGGTCACACAAGCTGAGCAAAATCAGAGGCATAATTTGTTCCATACAAAGGGAGTTGTGAAGGAATGTTCTGTTCGCGTCATCATAGATGGAGGGAGCTGCAACAACTTGGCTAGCATGGAGATGGTGGAGAATCTATCTCTCACCACAAGACCACATCCACATCCTTACTACATCCAATGGTTCAACAATAGCGGCAAGGTTAAGGTAACACGTACTGTTCGTGCGCATTTTAGTATCTCTACATATGTTGATTATGTTGATTGTGATGTGGTACCTATGAAAGCATGTTCCTTATTACTTGGTAGACCATGGCAATTTGATAAAAATTATGTACACCATGGTAGAAACAATCAGTATACTCTTGTTCATAAGGATAAAAATATTACTTTGCTTCCTATGACTCCTAATTCCATTTTGAAAGATGATATTAATTGAGCTAATAAATCAAAACATGAGAAACATAAGAGTGAAAATCAGATTGTGGCA
Source organism: Triticum aestivum (assembly GCF_018294505.1). Taxonomy (NCBI): domain Eukaryota; kingdom Viridiplantae; phylum Streptophyta; class Magnoliopsida; order Poales; family Poaceae; genus Triticum; species Triticum aestivum. The sequence continues at coordinate 319,033,892 of NC_057797.1, forward strand.
AAAGAATTTGAGCAATAAATGAAGCCTAATAATAAACCATCTAGTGTTGCTTCTGAAATTAAATTGAAAAGTGCATGTTTACTTGCCACCAAATCTGATATTGATGATCTAGATTTTAGCAAATCGGTTTGCTATGCTTTTGTGTGCAAAGAGCCATTATTTTCATTCGAGGACGTGCCTTCCTCTTTGCCTCCTACTGTCACTAACATTTTGCAGGAGTTCGCTGACGTCTTTCCAAAAGACGTGCCACCAGGATTACCACCTATTCGAGGGATTGAGCATCAAATTGACTTAATTTCCGGTGCATCATTACCCAACCGTGCGCCATACCGTACCAATCCAGAGGAGATGAAGGAGATTATGCGTCAAGTACAGGAGCTGCTCGACAAAGGTTATATACGTGAATCCCTTAGTCCTTGTGCTGTTCCTATCATTTTAGTGCCGAAAAAGGATGGTACATCACGTATGTGTGTTGATTGTAGAGGCATTAAGAGTATTACTATTCCTTATCGTCATCCTATTCCTAGGCTAGATGACATGCTTGATGAATTGAGTGGGTCTACAATATTCTCCAAAGTTGATTTGCATAGTGGATACCATCAAATTCGTATGAAATTGGGAGATGAATGGACACCAGAATTTAAAACGAAGTTTGGATTATATGAGTGGTTAGTCATGCCTTTTGGGTTAACTAATGCACCTAGTACTTTCATGAGGTTAATGAACGAAGTTTTACGTGCTTTCATTGGACGATTTGTGGTAGTCTATTTTGATGATATACTGATTTATAGTAAATCTTTGGAGGAATATTTGGAACATTTACGTGTCGTTTTTATTGCTCTACGTGATGCACGTTTGTTTGATAACCTTGGAAAGTGCACCTTTTGCACCGACGGAGTATCTTTTCTTGGCTATGCTGTTACTCCACAGGGAATTGAAGTTGATAAAGCCAAGATTGAAGCTATTGAGAGTTGGCCACAACCCAAAACGGTCACACAAGTGAGGAGTTTTCTTGGCCTCGCTGGTTTCTATAGGCGTTTTGTGAGAGATTTCAGCACCATTGCTGCACCTCTCAACGAGCTTACAAAGAAGGATGTGCCTTTTGTTTGGGGTACCGCACAGGAAGAAGCCTTCACGGTATTGAAAGATAAGTTGACACATGCTCCTTTACTCCAACTTCCTGATTTTAATAAGACTTTTGAGCTCGAATGTGATGCTAGTGGAATTGGATTAGGAGGTGTGTTATTACAAGATGGCAAACCTGTTGCATACTTTTCTGAAAAATTGAGTGGGCCTAGTCTGAACTATTCTACTTATGATAAAGAATTATATGCTCTTGTTTAGACCTTAGAAACATGGCAACATTATTTATGGCCCAAGGAATTTGTTATACATTTTGATCATGAATCTTTGAAACACATTAAAAGTCAAGCAAAACTGAACTGTAGACATGCTAAATGGGTTGAATTCATTGAGACTTACCCTTATGTCATTAAACACAAGAAGGGTAAAGAAAATGTTATACTATGCTTTCACAACTTGACTTTAAAATATTTGGTTTGGAGACCATCAAAGATCAATATATGCATGATGCTGAATTTAAAGATGTATTGCAGAATTGTAAGGAAGGGAGAACTTGGAACAAGTTCGTTCTTAACGATGGATTTGTGTTTGGTACCAACAAGCTATGCATTCCAGCTAGCTCTGTTCGTCTTTTGTTGTTGCAGGAGGCGCATGGAGGAGGATTAATGGGACACTTTGGCATCAAGAAGACAGAGGATATACTTGCTACACATTTCTTTTGGCCAAAGATGAGACGGGATGTTGAGCGTTTTGTTGCTCGTTGCACTACATGTCAAAAAGCTTAAGTCACGACTCAATCCTCATGGTTTATATATGCCTTTTCCTGTACCTAGTGTTCCTTCGGAGGATATATCTATGGACTTTGTTTTAGGTTTACCTCGAACAAAGAAGGGGAGGGATAGCATATTTGTTGTCGTGGATAGGTTCTCGAAAATGGCACACTTTATACCATGTCATAAAAGCGATGATGCTATTAATGTTGCTGATTTGTTCTTTTGTGAAGTTATTCGCTTGCATCGTGTGCCAAATACTATTGTTTCAGATCGTGATACTAAATTTCTTAGCCACTTTTGGAGATGTTTATGGGCTAAGTTGGGGACTAAACTGCTTTTTAGTACTACTTGTCACCCCCAAACTGATGGACAAACTGAAGTAGTCAATAGAACATTGTCTACTATGCTTAGGGTTGTTTTGAAGAATAATAAGAAAATGTGGGAAGAATGCTTGCCTCATATTGAATTTGCTTATAATCGTTCATTACATTCTACTACTAAGATGTGCCCTTTTGAAATTGTGTATGGTTTCCTACCTCGTGCACCTATTGATTTGTTGCCTCTTCCATCTTCGGAGAAGGTTAATTTTGATGCTAAAGAACGTGTTGAATTGATTTTAAAAATGCATGAGTTAACTAAGGAAAACATTGAGCGTATGAATGCTAAATATAAACTTGCTGGAGATAAGGGTAGAAAACATGTTGTGTTTGCACCTGGAGATCTTGTTTGGTTACATTTGCGCAAGGATAGATTTCCTAATTTGCGCAAATCAAAGCTAATGCCACGTGCTGATGGTCCTTTTAAGGTGTTAGAGAAAATAAATGATAATGCATATAAACTTGAGCTGCCTGCAGATTTTGGGGTTAGTCCCACTTTTAACATTGCAGATTTGAAGCCTTATTTGGGTGAGGAAGATGAGCTTTCATCGAGGACGACTTCATTTCAAGAAGGGGAGGATGATGAGGACATCAATACCATTGCTACACCCACAGCCCCTGCTGCTATACATACTGGACCAATTACTAGAGCTCGCGCACGCCAATTGAATTATCAGGTACTTTCGTTTCTTGGTAACGATTCTAATGCTCATGAGAATATGATGCTGCCTAAATTGGATACATTTGTTTTGCTTACAAATGAAGGGCCTAGCTTGGACAAGAAAGATGAACCTTGGAGCAAGTTCAAGCATGGAGATGATGGCATGCACAACGGGATAAAGAACGGAGTTACAAGTGATGATTTCAGGACTTTGAAGCCACCATAAGGAGTGCATGAAGCCTTGGACGAAATATACAAGATGTCACTTCATAAATTTCGTCCAGAGGCTATTCTAGGTGCTGCGTCACCTTATTATTGGGCCAAGCCCATGTATTTTCGAGATACTTAAGTATAGGCTGTTTTTAGAGTCCGTATGTGTGGGGAAACAAGAGTTAGGGTTGGTTTCTAACCCCTCCTCCACGGGCCACGAAATCCCCCCCCCCCTCTCCTCCATATATACAGCCCTTAGGGCATCGTTTAGACTTTGGGTTTTGTTTAGACTAAAAGTTCGCCATAGCTGCAACTTCGTGTACTTCGTTTGTGTCCAACGACCAGACCAAGACGTCACAGAACCCCACCTTCATTAATCAAGCTTTCCTCTTTTATTTGAAATCTCAGTTTCTTGCTTGTTCTTCGTTTGCTCGCAGGAAATAGACCCTCGTTGTCAGGTTGATCGTGCTCCGGCGTGGTCAATTACCCTCGGAAGCTGGTTTAGCGATTGCTAAGGCGCGACGTCTTCGCACGTTCGTAGTCGGATCGTCAAAGTCGACTCCCACAGAAAACGATATCTATCTCATCGAAACATCGGGACACCTTCGCCTCTATCAAACACCAAGTGCTCGAATACCTTGACCATCTGCCCATCTCCGTTGGATATATCTATCTTCCCACCGTGGTGCCCCTGCTGCAGGAGAATGGTCATAGCTGGAATAGTGGTGGTGGTGAGGGTCATTTGGATATACAGGACCCACAAATTAGTTTTTGCTTCACATACCTAATGGGGAACAACTTGGTGATGTTCCATGAGGGAGACATGAGCCCCACAAGAAGTTGTAAACTATCACCATAAACACGGTTCCAACCTGAAAACCAGATGGCAATACAAGGGTCATTAATTATAAAGATGTAGACATTGATCAGTAACAGAACGGTCATAATTTTTTTTAAAGAATGTTTAGCAAAGTCGACAATGCATATAATAAAAACAAAGAGGTAACAAAACTCCTATAAATGATAAGATGTTGATAAAACTACAGTAAAGTGTAGTCAAAATGTATTATATCAATTTGAGAATATCTACCCACCCCTTTCAGAGAAAGAGGCCACCATGAGTGTTGGCGAAATATGCAACACAGTAGGTGCACATCCAGAACAATGGTTCTTTGATCATTGGCAAAAGTAAATCAGAGATAAGAAAGATCAATGTTAAATTTTATTTATATGCATAGGCCTGACAATCTCTTGTGTCTCAACATCACTACCACCCAGAAGGGACCAACAAAATTAATATTTAACCATCTATTCCATAAAATCAGAACCTGAATAGAGATGAGAGGCCAATGATCACCGGCTGCTAGAAGATTGAGGGAAGACATCTTACCAGCCACAGAAAGTTTAGGTTTAGGTTCAGACATGACCTCGGCGACAGCAGCTCCTACGCCTGGGCGATTGATGGGCTCTAGGGCGACCATGCCATCGACTCCATGGGTTGCTCCGGCTTTGGAAGAGGCCACAATTGTTGCCCTCGGAGGAGGTCTGCTACCTCCTGTGCTAAAAGAGGCTCTACGGCTGTGGGGGTCCACTCCAAATTGCCAGTTCTCTTTAACTGGGATGGTGGTGGTTCTGGGAGGCAGGATGTGGTGCTTCAGTGGAATTTTATATCGTGTTCCTTGCTTCCTGTATCTTGGTTTAGCTCATATTACTTCTAGTGTGCATTGAAGGATATTAAGCATTGTGGTCCAGTAAATGACTATAAGAACTCGGTGACCCTTATTTGGTGAAGAAGGTTCAAGCTCTGCTAGGGCCTGCACACAAAGTAGAAATTAAGGTAAAGCATAAATTGTTAACAGAATACATTTTAGTTCAAATATGTGTTAGCAGTAGACATTTTAGTAAAATAAAAACAGTCTATGTGTTCTACCGCTATTTTTCTTTGTTAGATTAAAAAGGGGGAGGGGGATACAACACCTGACAACCTGACATATTGTTGATCCAAAGACATGCTCGTCTTTTATGGCAGCCTTTGTACCAATATCACAATATGTAATAAATAGCTGGAGGAAAAAATGAGATATATAAGTGCGCCCCACTAAAAAGGACTGACAAGCTAATTTTGGACATAACATAAGGGATGTGTTTCGACAAAAGACCATGCTTTGTCTAGTACAACCATTGGCAAATAACAAGAAATGCACACTATGAATTTGCTGCCGCACTTATGTGTTTCAACAACAGACTAAGCTTTGTCCAGTACACATTTGCAAATAACAAGAAATGCACATTATACACAACGCGCAGAATAGCATGAGAAGCTAAGAAGCAGGATAAGGAAAATCAGATAACAAAGTTCAATACTCGTTATAATTCTGTAGGCAAAGTCAATAGAGGTGACACACCTGATGAGGACGTAGGTAGAGAAAAATATGGTTCATCTATTTACTTAGATAGTGGTCCACTTATTCACCTTCAATGTCTTGGCTTGATGGTATTGATTCCCTTTAAGCCCTGGTCATAATCTCAGCAGGGCATGGAATTTCCAATTTGTTGGTGCTTGAAGGGGAAGCATCGGCTACGAGAAAGTCTCTAGTCAACATGGACACCCTGCCATTATATGCAAGTTAATTAAAGCATCTAATTAATTAACAGATTCTTACTCATGGTCTACGACTAATAGTCAAACTAAGAACACGTGGCGCTTAATCCTCACTAACTAATAATTCATATAATTCAGTGAATTTTAATCAAAGAATCAAACTAATTAATTACCAACATATGGATGCAGAGGCAGTTGGTTGTGGCGCCTTGGACCTCGAGGCATGTGAGGTTGCAGTTGGCCCTCCGGCCGTCAATCACCGGGTACGGACCCAAGCACGCCCTAATGGCCGCCTCCGCCTCCGCCTCCGCCTCCTCGAACGTAACATGCCAAGCATCCATCCAGGCATAACATCAAGTAAGGGGTGAATTAAGCAAAAAGTAACTATGTGAAGATCAATCGATGATGAGGGGAGGAGAGAATTGTGTGGGCGGTACTCATGAGTCCGCCACCCTTGGATCTTACAGTGCCCTTGTCTGTGATGACAACCTCGAGCATCTTGTCGAAGCACGAAGTGGCCGCACACGCCCTACTTGCTCGAACTCTTTCACGTAGACCCTGTAGAAAGGGAACCATTCTCTTCATAGCATGCAAGGATACGAGGGATCGAGAGATGGAGAAGACAAGGGATCAAGCCATCGAGAGTTGCAGAAGACTCCTTGGCGGCGGCAGTGCATGAGGCCGTAGAGGTGAGGCTGGTGTAGCGGTCCGACCTTAAACGGTCAAATCTCTATGTATAAGTGTCATCCCTAGATCGGTAATGCTTACACACACAGTACTCGAGGATTTATAACAGAGTTAAATCACACACTTATTACATCGAATGTCTCGAAAGAGAGTACTTATTACAATAATATGGCTGAAGGTCATCTAAAGAAGATAACAGTGGAAGCTTCGAAGGTAAAATGAGTCCATCAACTCCAACAGCATAGCTGAGTGCATGACAACGACCTACCGCACCTTACTCTTCGTCCGAAATCTCTGCAACATAATACGTTGTAGCATGTGTAGGTCAGCACATGGAATATGCTGGCAAAATAACATTATAGAACAATGAACATGTAACAGCTATAACTATATGCATATTTGGCTGGTGGAGGCTCTATCGTTATTGTTTTGCAGAAACCTAGTTTTTCCCTACAACAAAGAAATATATTTTATTTAACTACAAAGTTTGTCGAAAACATTGAGAAGGTTCCTCCAACTCAATCCCAAATTAATAAATCATCAACCCAACAAATTAATTAAATAGAGTGATGAGATCAAACCAATAATTCAAGTACCAGATACTCAAGATGTCTATAACCGGGGACACGGCTAACCATGATTAGTTTATACACTCTACAGAGGTTTGCGCACTTTTCCCCACAAGAATCAATCGCCTCCATTGGATTTCTCACACTACATAATGTTTGAGAAAGGGATGACCAAGACACAGTCTTTCAGAAGCACTAACTCTTTACTCTGGGTAAATAGTTCCACCTACATCCCCTACATTTGCTAGCCTACCACTGAAAGAGGTCACACAACTTACTCAACTATGCCAGAGCCCATAATGGCTTGTGGCTGCACACGGAAGTTTCCAGCATGAATAATCTTATGATCCTTTTGAGCCTGGGTGGCAAACCATAGGATGATCACACGGGTACTCCAGGATATCCCAGGACAACACTAGATTGCTTGAGGTGCCCAGACAACCACTGGATGCTCCAGGGTGCCTCAACCAATCCACCCAGATGTGTATTAAAGTGTCCACCTTAAGTTTAACCATTAATTAAAACTCTCACATTTGTCATGGATCACTCAAACCAAACCATGTCTACAAGCATAGCATAGCGATATAAACATAACGTAGAAGCAACTCCAAGGGTTTGAAAATAAAGATGATAGGTTCTACCACATCATCTACTTACAAACCCACAAGTATTCAAATCCTAACCATGCAATGTTTGAGGATTGAAACTAATGCATAAAAACTGGGTAATAAGGCGTATGATCAAACTGTTACTTGCCTTACTGACGATCTGAAAACCCCAGTGACTCGTAGTAGTACGCTTCGCACTCCGGAAGCACTATCGTGAACAAACAATAATATACATAAGCACTCAAGCATAAGATGCAAGGGTAAAACTCAAATAAAAAGATCCAAGCTGAAAGTTCAACTGAAGAGCTTCAATTTGCAAAAAAAATCAATCGAATTGGAGCAACGGAACTCAAACTACGATCAAAAAAATTCGAATTCAAATCTGCTTGAAACCAAATTTTAAATTGTCAAAACTATGTCCAAGTTGATTATCTGAAAAGAGGGGAACAAGACGAAGATTTTGGCGTTGGTTTCACTAGATTTGGACGAACGAGCAAAAAGTTACGAAGGTTTGAAGATCAGGGACTGATCTGTGAGAAAAGTATTCGTCGATAGGTCCCTGGCCGAAAATAAAATAAAAGAAAACCCTATCAAACGAACATTCGCTAACAGAGCTAATGAACGAACATGTCCTTTAAAATGAACTAAACAGAGAGCATTCGCTAAATAAACCGATCAAAACCGAAGAACCCTAACCCCAGAAAAATAAACCGATCAAAACCAAAGAACCGAAAAAACAAAAAAAATCGGCGAACCGGAACGGTTTTGTACCGGTCTACGACGGCGACGAGTCCGGCGACTCCGGTGAGGCGGCGGCTCCGGCGGCGCGGGGTCGGCGGCGCTGGGGGACGACGGCGTTGGCGGCGAGGGGCGGTGGCATGGGTGACGCTCAGCAACGGCAGCGGCAAAAGGCGGCGCGGGGCGGCGGCTAGAAACGGCGGCGGCGCGGTGGCTTGGTGGGGAGGAGAAGAGGCGGTGGCGGGGCTCCTTATAAAGGCCCGAGGGGGTCTGCCTTGGGGAGGAGGGCGCCGGGAGGAGTCCGGCTCGGACTCGAGCTCCGGCAGCGGCGGCGCGGAATCCTCGTGCGGGAGGGAGGCGGCGCCCAGGTGGGCCGGCCTGCTCGGCTGGGCCTTCGGCCCAGTCGGGCGGGAAGAAGATTTTTTTTTAAAAAAATCCGCGAGAAGAAAAAATCCTAATAAAATATAAAAAAAATCTAAAAATACCAGAAACAATTTTCAGCGTCTAAACCTATTATTTAGAACAAAGTGAACATTTTTCTGACCTAAAAATGCATATTTTTCTAATTCAAATAAAATAGCAAATAAAATATAATTTTGATTTTAAATTTTCTTCTCCAATATTCCTTTCTTTTGAAGAAGTCATATTATCTTCTCTCTTTTGTTTTAAATATTAGACATAATTGGAGAGAAAAATATTAAAATCAAATTGATCCACTTTTCAAATTTGAAAAATTCAAATATGAAAATTTATGAAATCCCCAACTATCTCCTTGGGTCCTTGAGTTGCTTAAAATTTCTAAGATCTCAACCAACAATGCAAATAAAATATGATATGCATATGATGACCTATGTATAACATGCAAATTGAAAATTGGGATGTTACAAACCTACCCCCCTTAAGATGAATCTCGCCCTCGAGATTTGGGTTGGCTAGAAAATAGGTGTGGGTGGTCTTTCCGTAGTTCTTCTTCTCGCTCCCAGGTGGCTTCATCCTCGGTATGGTGGCTCCACTGAACTTTGCAAAACTTGATAACCTAGCTGCGGGTAACTCGGCTGGCAAACTCAAGAATCTTAACGAGTTTCTCCTCGTAGGTCATGTCACTCTCCAACTGAATTACTTCCAGAGGCACTGTATCTCTTAGAGGAATATCAGCCATCTCAGCATGGCACTTCTTCAACTGGGAAACGTGAAACACATCATGAACTCCTGGCGATCCTTCGGGTAACTCCAACTTGTAGGCAACCTCTCCCATACATTCCAGAACTCAGAATGGTCCTACAAATCTTGAGGCTAACTTTCCCTTAAATCCAAATCGTTTAACTCCTCGGAGTGGTGACACACGAAGATATGCTCTGTCTCCAATTTCATAAACTACCTCCTTGCGTTTAGTATTGGCATAACTCTTTTGCCTGGAGTGAGCTACCTTCAGTCTATCACGAATCAACTTTACCTTCTCTTAAGACTCTTTGATTAATCTGGACCAAACAACTGACAGTTTCCAACTTCATCCCACATTAACGGTGTCCTGCATCTCCTTCCATACAAAGCTTCAAAAGGGGCCATCTTCAAACTAGTCCGATAACTATTGTTGTAGGAGAACCCTGCGTAAGGAAAATTGTCATCCCAACTAGATCCATAATCTAGCGCACAAGATCTCAACATGTCCTTCGGAATCTGATTAACTCTCTCGGTCTGTCCATCTGTCTGCGGGTGAAAGGTTGTACTGAACTCTAGCCTAGTACCCAAAGTCTGGTGCAGCTGATTCCAAAATTTCCAGGTAAACTGTGTCCCTCTATCTGATACGACGGTCCTCGGAACTCCATGCAGACATACGATCCTGGTCATATATATCATCGCCAACTTCGCACTTGTATATGTGGTTTTTGCTGGGATAAAGTGGGCTACCTTGGTCAAGCGATCAACTACTACCCAGATAGAATCATATCTTGATCGAGTCCTGGGTAATCCGGTGATCAAATCCATGCCAAGTTTATCCCACTTCCATTCAGGTATTGGCATACGTTGCAGCAATCCTGCTGGCTTCTGATGTTCTGCCTTTACTCTCTGACAAACATCGCATACTGCTACATACTCGGCAATATCCTTCTTCAATCCTATCCACCAGAAACGTTCCTTCAAATCCAAATACATATTGGTGTTCCGGGGTGAATTGAGTATGGGGAGTCATGAGCTTCCTGATCTCCGCATTATTGGGCACATATACACAATCCCCAAACCGTAAAGTATCGTGATCATCCTCACGAAAACCTTTGGCTTTTACTTTGCTCATCTTCTCCTTTACCTCGGTGATTTCCTTATCATCCTTATGAGCTTCTCGAATCTTTCCCAACAATGCAGACTAAATCACCATTATTGCAACAAAACCTCTTGAAACTATCTCCAAACGAAGTTCCTTGAGATCGTCAACTAACTCCTGGGATAATCCTCCGCTTACAAGGGTATTGGCATAACTCTTGGGGCTCAAAGCATCTTCTACGACATTGGCCTTTTCTGGATGATAATGCAACTTCATATCATAATCCTTTATGAGCTCCAACCATCTCCTTTGTCTAAGATTCAACTCCTTCTGCGTAAAAATGTACTTCAAACTCTTATGATCCGTGTACACATCACATCGGTTTCCAATCAGAAAATGTCTCCAGGTCTTGAGTGCATGTACTACGGCTTCTAACTACAAGTCATGCGTAGCATAATTCAACTCGTGAGGTCGAAACTACCATGAGTCATATGAAACAACTCTTCCGTCTTGCATAAGTACACCTCCAAGTCCTAGGCGAGAAGCGTCACAATAAACTTGGAAATCCTTGCGTATATCCGAAGAATCAGCACTGGGGCTCTAACCAAACGTTTCTTCAACTCCTGAAAACTGGCCTCACAATCTTCGGTCCATTTGAACTTGGTGTCCTTCTTCAACAAATATGTCATGGGTTTCACAATCTTGGAAAAATTCTCAATGAACCTCATGTAATATCCTGCGAGTCCCAGAAAATTTCGGATCTCTCCAACTGAGGTGGGTGCCAACCACTTAGTGACAGACTGAACCTTGGTAGGGTCTATGGCTATACCTTCTCCTGATATAACATGTCTAAGAAATCCAACTTCCTGCAACCAAAACTCACACTTGCTGAACTTGGCATATAGCTGATGTTCCCTAAGCTTCTCAAGAACTAATCGCAGATGTTCCTTGTGTTCCTCTTCATTCTTCGAGTACACCAAAATATCATCAATGAACACCACAACAAACTTATCCAAAAACTCCATGAATACCTTGTTCATCATACTCACAAAATATGCAGGGGCATTAGTCAATCCAAATGACATGATCGTGTACTCATATAGCCCATACCTTGTGGTAAAAGCTGTCTTAGGTATATCCTATTCTTGGATCTTCAACTGGTGATATCCTGATCGAAGATTGATTTTGGAGAATACTTTAGCTCCTTGCAATTGGTCAAACAAATCATTGATCATCGGTAGTGGGTACTTGTTCTTGATCGTTACTTCATTCAACGCCCGATAATCAACAACCATTCTTAAAGATCCATCATTCTTCTCAACTAAGAGCACTAGGGCTCCCAAAGGTGATGAACTGGGTCGGATGTAACCTTTCTCCAATAACTCCTTAATCTGCTTCTTAATTTCCTCCAGATCATTTGCAGGCATCCGATGCGGTCTCTTCGATATTGGCCCGGTGCCTATCAACAGCTCTATCAAAAACTCTATGTCTCGATCTGGCGGCATTGCCTGGTAATTCCTCTGGAAATACATTCGGGTAATCCTTCACAACAGGCACTTCTTCCTGAACAACTCCCGAGAGAGAATTCACTTGGGTCCTCCTTGACGCATGCATGATACATACTTGATCCTCTTTCCCTCCGGGGTGGTGAGTAAAATTGACTTACTACCACAATCGATGTTTCCTCCATACTTCGATAACCAATCCATGCCTAATATTACATCCAATCCTTGGTACTCCAAAATTATTAGGTCTGAGGGGAAAACGTGGCTACCAATGGTTAGGGGTAACTGATCACACCATCGGCTGGCCATATACTCTGCTCCTGGTGAGCTTACTAACATGGGTGACCTAAGGGTTAGGGTTGGCAACATAAACTTGTCCGCAAATCCCCTTGATATCTATGAATGTGATGCACCAGTTTCAAAAAGAACGACTACGGTAAATGACTTAAATCAAAGACTTACTGATCACTATGTCAGGCTGTTCTTCAACCTCCTCCACGTTGATGTGGTTCACCTGACCTCGGGTGAAAGGGTTTGGCTTCTTCCCCGAGCTTCCATTGTCATTTCCATTCTTTGCTTCAGGACATGTAGTGACGTAGTGTCCAGTCTTCCCGCACTTGAAACAAGTAATGTGACTTAGATCCTTCCTGGCGGGTGTTGCTGGGTTGGAACGGTTCTGTCCGTTGCTTCCTCCATTCCCATTCCCATTCTTAGGGCCACTAGGGTTATGCGAACTTCCTCCATTATGAGTATGGCCTCCATGGTTATGAGTGTGTCCTCCCGAGTTCGGGGTAAAACGAGGCTTCTGCTGAGCTCCAGAATTGTACTTCCCTTGTCCATACTTCCTTTCGCGGCTCTCTACCTGTTGCTGCTTGCCTTCGATCATAAGGGCCCTGTCTACCAAATCCTGGTAGTTATTGAATGTGGCCACCATCAACTGCATACTCAGCTCATTATTCAGCCTTTCCATAAACTTCTCCTGCTTCGCAGCATCTGTGGCCACATCATCCGGTGCATAGTGAGCTAGCTTACTAAACTCATCCACGTACTGCCCCACAGTACGATTTCCCTGGCGTAAGTTGCGAAACTCATGCTTCTTCATACTCATTGCTCCAGTTGAGACATGGGCTCTATGGAAAGCTTGCTGAAATGGATCCCATGTGGCATTGGCTATGGGAAAAGTGGTTGTATAATTCTCCCACCATGAGGCTACTGGTCCATCCAATTGATGTGCGGAAAAACGCACCTTCTCAGCATCTGTGCAGCCTGCGGTGGTTAGCTCCCTTACAATCCTGCGGAGCCAGTCATCAGCTACAATAGGCTCGGTGCTACTGGAAAACACTAGCAGATTCAACCTGAGAAAGCGAGCTAAGTTGTCAACTGGAGGTGGTGGCAGTGGGTTGTTATTATTGTTGTTGTTGTTGTTGCCTTGGTTCTGGACTAGTAGCTGCATCAAGGCATTCTACTGTTGGATCAACTCGGTGAGCTCCGGTGGGAAGACAAATCTGGGGTCATGTCTCGGAGGCATCTGATAGGTTTAGAGGGGAGAGATTAGAATAGAGTGGGGTCTAAGAAGAAAATCACTACCCATATACACATGAGACAAACACATTCATATCCCACCACTCAATTCAAACAAGGGCATACAATCGATCTATCTACCATTACAAAATACTCGGACTACTACTATATACATGGGGGAATACTACTGATGATATGGTGGTCGACTATAAATTTTGATCGGAAGAAGACTCCATGATATCTGCTCCAGCTTCGTCTTTATAGTCATCATCACTGTCAGAGTCGGAGTCGGTGTCGTCGATGATTATATAGTCTTCCGGATGGTCGTCACCTCCTGGCGCAGGGTCTCCCATGAATATTCCTAGCTTCTTCAGGTCTTCATTCTTCTCCAGTAGTACTGCAATTTTCTCTTCATATGCATCGCGTGTAGACTTGAGTTCCTCTTCTAGCTCCATGTTCCTGGTCATCACCTTCTTCATGTCTATCATGCTGGCGCACATCTGGTTCTTCTAACGACGAATGTGCTGGTTCAACTCCTGGATGTAGGCTGCAATGGACTTGTCCCTCCTAGTGCTGATCATCTCCCATTGCTCATCTTTGCGTCCACATATCTGGTAGATGGTGTCCTTTAGATCCTTGTGGTAAACTTCGCCAATGCGTCCCATGGCGATGTGAGCTGCCATGCTCTTTCCTAAACTCCAGGTTGGTGCATTAAAGGAAAACTCTATGGGCTCAGTAACTGGTGTGAATGTCCTTCCTGGAACATTGTAAGTGCATCTAGTGCCACCCCTAGTTGGTTTTGGAGTATTGACGACAAACCTAGTTGAGGTACTAATGTGTTTGTGAGAATTGCAGGATAACACAGGTAGAAGTCCCTCATTGATTCGGTTTTCCTACCAGAGATGACCCCTAAAAATGTATGAAGACATTGAAGTCAAAGGTGGTATATGAAGATATTCACATTGAAGACTATGACAAGAGAAGACACCACATGAAGCCTATGGAGCTCGAATACTTAGATCTTTCGTAGTTCTCTTTCTTTTGTGTTGAGTCATAGGAACCACCGTACTGTTAAGTGGGGTCCAAGAGAACCAGTCGGAATGACTGAAGTGATGCCTAACCAAAACCTATGTCTTCGGGTGAAGACTATGAGAGCGAATCTTGTCCAGAGTCGGACAAGTCAGCTTTGCTTGCAGCCCAACTAAAGTTGCCATGTGAGTTTGAAATCTGACCGTCGGAACACGTGTCAGTTCCTTAGTGACCCAGGGTCATTTTGGACAAATCAGGTCGGGTTGCCTTGTGGCTATAAATAGCCCACCCCCTACAACCATAAACGGTTGGCTGCTCAGATTCAGAGTACGGCTTTTGTCGTTTGAGAGCAACCCACCTCGAAGCCTTTGAGAGAGAATTCCTTGCAAGGATAAAGCCCTAACCACCTAGAGCCATAGAGAATTAGGCGTCACTTAAGTCTTCTTGTCTGTGTAATCTGAAGACTTATTACACTTGAGGACTGTGCATCCTCCAGCCGGTTAGGCGTCGCGTTCTGAGCATCCAAGAGACATTGTGGATTGCCGGTGAACGAAGTCTGTGAAGGTTTGGGAGTCTACCTTGAAGACTTACCAGAGTGGTTGGGCGAGGTCTGTGTGACCTTAGCTCAAGGGGAATACGATGAAGACTGGGTGTCCTGAGCTGCGTGTTCAGGACTGGGTGTTTGGGACTGAGTGTCCTAAGGTTCAAATACCTAGCCGCCCTAACCAGACGTACAGTTGTCACAACAACTAGAACTAGTCCAACAAATCATTGTCTTCAGCGAGTCACTGGTTTCATCTTCCCTTCCCTTTACTTACTGTTACTCCTTGTGAAGTCATTGTATGTTCGCACTATCTTTTGTCTTCACTGAGTGACTGCGTGTTCTGTGTGGCTTCACAATATCTTCCTACCTGATCCTTACTACATTGCTGCTATTAGTCATTGTGCTTTCACTCTATTGAATACTTGACTATGGCTTGCCTAGTATAGTCAACCTTCTGCTGCAGGGTAATAGGTTTATTTCTATCGTTTGTCTTCATAACTTCCACGTTTTGAAGACTTTCATAAAAATCGCCTATTCACCCCCCCCTCTAGTCGATATAACGCACTTTCAATTGGTATCAGAGCAAGGTGCTTCCTTGTTCTGTGTGATTCGGTTTAACCACCTGGAGTTTTAGCTATGTCGACTGCAGGGATAATTAAAGTCTCCGCTGTGTGCCCCGTCTTCGATGGAACTGAATGTCCCTACTGGAAGAATAAGATGCACATGCATCTTGAAGCCATTGACGTCGACCTATGGTATGTCGTCAAGAACGGCGTTCCCAAGGCTGGAGAAGGTGTCACTTCTGCTGATGTCAAGAAGTTCGTTCAACTAGACTCTACTGCCAAGAATATCATATGTGGTCATCTGACCAAAGGACAGTATGGCCGTGTGAGTGTTTTGGAAACATCTAAGCTGGTCTGGGACTGGCTCTCCAAGGTCAATGAAGGTGTCTCAACCCAAAGAGATCAGAGAATCAGTGTCCTTCACAACCTCTTCAACCGCTTCAAGCGAAATGACAATGAGAATGTCCAGCTCACATTTGACACACTCACTGACATCACAAATGAGCTTCAAGCCCTCGGCGCTACTGAGATCACCAAACATGAAGTCGTCAAGACACTACTAAGATCACTTGATAGTTCGTTTGACACCCTAGCCCTGATGATTCAAGAACGTCCTGATTTCAAGACACTCGATCCGTCTAACATACTTGAGAGGCTCAACACACATGAGTTTCAGCTTTCTGAGAAAAGAGATATCTACGGTCCAAACTATGGGCGAACTCGTGCCTTGAAGGAAAAAGCTGTCTCCTCATCTGAAGAAGAATCTGACAGCAGTTCGGATGATCCTGAAGACATTGGAAGGGAACTTGCTATGCTTGTGAAGAAGTTCCAAAAATTCACCAAGAAGAAAGGTTTCAGAAAGTCTTCCTGATCAAGCTCAAGGAATGATGAAGCTTCTGCTCACGACTACAAGAAGAAAACATGTCACAAGTGCAAGAAACCTGGCCACTTCATCTCTGAGTGTCCATAATGGGACAATGAGAACAAAAAGAAGAAGAAGAGTAAGGAATATGACTCTGACGACAAGAAGAAGAAGAAATACTCAAAGTCTTCTTCTAAGTCTTCCTCAAAGTCATCATCACACAAGAAGAGCTCATCTGGCAAGGAACGTGCGTTTGTTGGCAAGGAAATGGATTCAGAGGAGGAGTCCGCTTCTGAGGAGGCGGAGGTGGAGTCTGAGGAGGAGTCCGATTCAGGCGTCGCAAGTCTGGCTACAGCATACGTTGCCAAGTCCATCTTCAACACTAAAGACAATGACTTCATCACCGACACCGATGCAAATGACAAGGACTACTCCGCTTCTACCTACTGCTTCATGGCACGCGGTGCCAAGGTAAACACACGCACTACTCACTATCAAACATCTAGTGACGATGACTCTGATTGTGGTTCAAAACCCAGCAACAAAACACTTGCTAAAATTGCAACTGAACAACAGAAAGCTATGGAACATATTCAAAAACTGTTAGACAGAAGCGATGATCTGTTAGGTGCTGAAATGACTCGATCTGAATCCTTAATTGAAGACATAAAAAATCTTCATGTTAAGTATGAGGAACTTGAAAGTCGTCATGAAACTCTCTCAACAACTCATGAAAAGCTTTCCTATGATTATCTTCAAAGGAAGCAAGATCTTGAGAAATTGAGAGCGGCTCATGAAGATCTTCAAAAGGAAAATGAGTCACTTCGCGCCAAACAGATCAGTTCCACTCAGGAAGGATTTGAACCACCATGTCTTAAATGCATTGAGCGTGATAATGCGACTTCTGTTGCTGAATGTTCTACTGCTACTACTGTTGCAATATCTTCAACTGTTGATGTGGTAACTAACCCCTCTGCTGAGGATACCACTGCTATTGCT
Organism: Triticum aestivum; assembly: GCF_018294505.1. Lineage (NCBI taxonomy): Eukaryota > Viridiplantae > Streptophyta > Magnoliopsida > Poales > Poaceae > Triticum > Triticum aestivum. The sequence goes on from NC_057797.1 coordinate 319,051,483, forward strand.
GATGAGAATGCTAGGTTGAAGACATTGCTTGAAATAGGGATGTACAAAAGTCTTAAAGGGCATCAGACACTATGTGATGTCCTCAAAAAGCAGATTCTGAACCGAAACCCGAGGAAAGAGGGTGTTGGGTTCGTAAGGAAAATGAATGCTGATGGCTCTTACTGGAAACCTGAGCAGTACCCCAAAACCACATGGGTTGCTGCAAAGGAACCTTCAGCAGATCCATCCAATCTATCTGGCTTCACTTTCGCTAACCCCATTATCATTGATGAATCCCTTGATGCAAACTATAAACTGTTTAAGAATCAGAATGGTGAAGTGTTTGCCAGGTACATTGGTACTAACTGCAGGAATGGACCGCCTATGAAGAAGATCTGGGTTCCGAAAAGGTGTCTGGAGAATCTTCCTGTGAATGTCATCATGACACCTCACGTGAAGAAGACAAACCTCAGACCAAAGGCTTCATACGGTCCAAAGGCTTCATACAGACAGAGGACTCACCTGAGTCGCACTAACGCAAATGTTTTGCAGGGAAACCATACTCAGGCATATGAATATGAGAGCGGTTCATCAAACCGCCATGTTCATAAGACCAAGAACTATTCTGCTTATTCTTATGAGTACTATTGTCCGCCTGCAAGACTGTTTGCTAGGGCTCCAAAGACAAAGTTCTCAGATGCTGCACTTAGACTTATTGCTTCTAAGCCACCCTTGAAGATGTGGGTGGCTAAGAAAGCTTAACTCTCTTTTGCAGGGAAAGGTCTCCAGCAGAAAACCAAAATCGTCTGACGCTATTGCTGGGGACCTTAAACATCTTGTAGGGCACAAGATCAAATGCCCGAATGGTCTTACTATGTACTTCGTTCCTGAATCACTTGTTACTCTCCCTATTAGTCCTAATCTAGATCTAAGCTTTCATAACCCACTGGTTCGTCAAATGTTTTTGCTTCACAATGCTCTTCGTGAAGCCTATCCCCTTAAGTGCACTGTAGGGTACGACACCAGCGTCTTCAGAATGGATTATTGATAGTGGGTGTACAAATCACATGACTGGCAAAAGAAGCCTTCTTATGGACTCATCCTTACGTCCATCCGACAAGAGCCACATCACATTTGCTGACACTGGTAAAAGTAAGGTATTTGGTCTAGGTAGAGTTGCAATCTCAAGGGATCAACACATGGATAAAGTCATGCTTGTTGAATCCCTTGGCTTCAACTTAATGTCTGTCTCAATGCTTTGCAATTTATACATGATCGTAATATTTGGAAAATATCGTTGCCTTGTTTTAATGGAATCTGACAAGTCTCTAGTATTTGAAGGGTATCAAAAAGATGATTTGTACGTGGTAGATTTCTCAGCAGGACCACAGCTTTCCGTATGTCTTCTAGCAAAAGCTTCAGAATGCTGGCTCTAGCATCAGAGGCTTGGGCATGCTGGCATGAGGAACCTCCACACCCTGGCAAAGAAGAAGCATGTCATAGGCATCGAGGGCGTCAAGTTCAAGAAAGATCACTTATGCGGTGCCTGTGAGGCAGGAAAGATGACGAGGGCCAAACATCGCTCGAAGACAATCATGACCACTACTCAACCCTTCGAACTGCTTCACATGGATCTTTTCGGTCCCACTCATTACTCAACTCTTACTACTACTGCTTGTCTCTATGGCTTTGTCATTGTTGATGATTATTCTAGATATACTTGGGTGCACATAATCCTTTACAAGACTGAAGTGCAGGATGTCTTCAGACGCTTCGCCAATCGAGCAATGAACAACTATGGCGCCAAGATAAAGCATATTAGAAGTGACAATGGCACTAAATTCAAGAACACTGGCCTTGATACATATCTTGATACCTTGGGCATCACACATGAATTCTCAGCCCCGTACACGCCATAGCAGAATGGGGTCGTCGAACGCAAGAACAGAACACTCATTGAGATGGCCAGAACGATGCTAGATGAATACAAGACTCCAAGAAAATTCTGGCCTAAAGCCATTGATACTGCATGCCATACAGTCAATCGTGTTTATCTTCACAAGCTTCTGAACAAGACATCTTATGAGCTCCTTACTGGCAAGAAGCCAAATGTCAGTTACTTCAGAGTATTTGGCGCCAGGTGCTGGATCAAGGACCCACATCACACCTCAAAGTTTGCACCAAAAGCACATAAGGGTTTTATTCTTGGATATGGAAAGGATTCGCACTCCTATAGAGTCTTCAATCTCTTTCATTACAAAATGGTTGAAATAGTGGATGTGCAGTTCGATGAGACCAACGGTTCACAAAGAGAGCAACTGCCAAATGTGCTGGATGAAGTTCCATCCAGTGAATCAATCAAGCTAATGGGAACTAGAGAAATTATACCTTCTGAAGCTCATCCTGAAGAAGAACTTATCATCTCAGCACCTGATCAACATGAAGACAATGCTCAGCCTGAAGACATTCCTTCTAACAACGACAATGATCAGCAAGAGCAAAATCTTCGCCCTGTACATCCTCGCGTTGCCAATGAAATGCAGATTGAAAGAATAATTGATAGCATCAATGCACCCGGTCCACTCACTCGTTCAAGGGCAACTCAGCTAGCAAATTTCTGTGGGCACTTCGCATTCGTCTCAATAACAGAACCCAAGAAAGTTGAAGAAGCCTTCATGGAACCTGAATGGATTCAAGCTATGCAAGACGAGCTTCAACAGTTTGAGCTAAATAATGTATGGGAACTGGTCAAGCGTCCCGATCCTCGGAAGCACAACATAATAGGCACCAAATGGATATACCGCAACAAGCAAGATGAGCATGGTCAAGTTGTCAGAAACAAAGCTCGTCTCGTTGCTCAAGGATATACTCAAGTGGAAGGCATTGACTTCGATGAAACATTTGCTCCTGTGGCTAGACTTGAAGCCATACGCATACTGCTGGCCTATGCAAATCATCACAACATACTTCTTTATCAAATGGATGTGAAGAGCGCCTTCCTCAATGGCAAGATTGAAGAAGAAGTGTATGTTGCACAACCTCCTGGCTTTGAAGATCCAAAACATCCTGACATGGTATACAAGCTCAACAAGGCACTGTATGGCCTCAAACAAGACCCTCGGGCCTGGTATGACACACTCAAATACTTCCTGAAGAGCAAAGGCTTCATACCTGGTTCTCTCGACCCCACTCTCTTCACGAAGACATATGATGGTGAACTGATTGTGTGCCAAATATATGTGGATGACATTATCTTCGGCTGCACCAATCAGAAGTACAGTGAAGAGTTTGGATATATGATGCAAGAGCAATATCAAATGTCTATGATGGGAGAGCTGAAGTTCTTTCTCGGTCTTCAAATACGACAGCAACGCAACGACATCTTCATATCTTAAGAGAAGTATCTCAAAGATTGCCTGAAGAAGTTCGGTATGCAAGACTGCAAAGGCTTCACGACGCCAATGCTAGCCAAGCATCATCTGGGTCCTGACGACAATGGTAAAGAGTTCGATCAAAAGGTATACCGCTCCATGATTGGTTCTTTACTTTATCTATGTGCATCTAGGCAGATATTATGCTTAGTGTTTGCATGTGTGCTCGATTTCAAGCGGCACCAAAGGAGTCGCATCACTTAGCTGTGAAGCGAATTCTTCGATATTTGGCTCACACCCCAACTCTAGGATTATGGTATCCAAAGGGCTCAGAGTTTGATCTGGTTGGATTCTCGGATGCTGATTATGCTGGTGACAAAGTTGATCGCAAGTCTACATCAGGCACATGTCACTTTCTGGGACAATCACTTGTATGTTGGTCTTCAAAGAAGCAGAACTATGTATCTCTCTCCACTGCTGAATCTGAATACATTGTTGCTAGATCTTGCTGCGCTCAGCTTCTGTGGATGAAGCAAACGCTCAAAGACTATGGCATTCATCTGAAGCGAGTGCCACTCTACTGCGACAATGAAAGCGCCATCAAGATTGCCAACAACCCAGTTCAACACTCGAAGACAAAGCACATTGAAATTCGCCATCACTTTCTCAGAGATCATGTTGTGAAGGAAGATATTGATATCATACACGTCAACCCCAAAGAGCAATTGGCAGATATCTTCACCAAGCCCTTGGATGAGAAGAGATTTTGCAAGTTACGGTGTGAGCTAAATATCATGGAATCCTCAAATGTCCTGTGATCAGGCACACATCCTAACCCTTATGCATATTGATGACTTAGATGTGCAACACACGAAGTAAAGTATATCTTCAATCAATGAAGACATACATTCTAAGTGTGAATACATTAAAGTGGAATTTGACTTCGGAGCGCCACGATAATTGTGCGCCGTGTATGGGTCTAATACTTCCTATACGGTGGGTAATGCCACCACCAAATGTTCTATTTTGAAGTGTTTCACTCATGGCGTTACCTTGCTATGTCTTCACATTTGGTTTGGCTTCAATCTCAACATGTCTTCATGATTATCTTCACTATGTTGATTGTATATATATATATATACTAGTGTTCTGTCCTCTAAAGCATTCACTTATAGCTATGTCTTCTGGTTGAATCTTTTGAACTAAGTGAATGTGATCGGACCCTAACCTCTCTATGCTATCTATCTCAAACTCTATCTCTCCAAATCATATGCATTCTATTGAAACTGTCGAATGTCTTCTCTGCGTCCTTGTCAGCAGAAGATACGAAGACAAACCTTAAGTCCACTTTCAATGCTCATTCCTCCACATGAAACCCGGAGAAGTAGGAACGACCACCCGACAATCCAGGAGTGCGTGGGACATGGAACAAACCCCCAAATTCTGCATAATGGCCACGTGTTCCTCAGATGCGAATTACCAGGGGCACCTGTGTAATAACACAGTGCCGCCCCTGTACCTATAAATACACACTTCACGGCGGTCATTATCTCTTCTTCCACTCTCGCACGAACCCTAGCGCCACCGCTGGCCCTCGACGACACCAGCGACGAAGCGCTTCACTGCCGCAACCTCTCCGACGCCGTCTTCACGCCGACCGCGGACATCGTCCTCTCCACCGTCGCCGTAGGTGTCCTCCGTCGCCAAGTTAGGGCACGGAAGATCGAACTTCTCGGCCTCATCTTCCACTCCGTCTAGTAGTTCTTAGTGTGGTAAATAAAACTTCCTTTTTACGGCACCGTTGATCCTATGGCTTTGTCACTTTCTACCACAAGCAGCTTCTATTCACACAAGTTAGATCTCTCTCATACTGCATCTCATAACATGCCTAGTATATTCACTTATGCTTCACAAAGTGGTTAGATTCCTCACTTGTACTGATCTCTAGATTCGTACAAATCTGGAACCAACTCCTTATCTATGAGTGAATGTCTTCGCATGATGAGGTCAATGTCATCTAAACTAATTTATATTCAAAATCTTCTGAGAATGCATATGACCTCTTCCCCTTCCCTCGCACCTTAATGCTGTCACAGGTACATGTCCGTGGGAGAATCCCTTGGTTCTCATAGTCTGCATTCATTTGCAGAATTCTTACAGTATCATATAAATTCTCCCGAAGCAAGTTCCTATTTGTCCAGCAAGCGAAAATCTTTGAAGCCTTTGAACGTGTTGAAGCCTTTCAGTTTAAAGTTCATGGCTTCAGAGAAATCAGCAAGGAAGGGTGGCAGAAAGTGTCATGGAGAAACATCTAGAGATCTGCCAGATGACCTCTCAGAACTGTATAAGACAGATCCTGAAGAGGATTACAATCAGCGCAAGACCCGAATCCAATGGATTCAAAGATATTGGGCAGAACAATGGTTCAAATACCGATTTGTAACCCAGGAATATGCTGAGAAAAATGCCATCAAGAGACCGTGGGGAGACATCCTATACAAGAATCTTCAACCCAGGTCCAGAGATGAAGCCATTGAACAAGGCTTCTATCCCTGCATGGTCCGTGGGCCACAGCCTGTTGATGCACACCCATCGTCACTACTATGGTGTCGTGACAACATTCTGTTCAAGCGCAACTTCCAGTTTGCCCAGAACTCAACGAAGCAAAACAAGAAGACATTGGGACTAGACTTCAACCCTGGTCCCTCAGCTCCAAGGGCTGATGGCACACAAGATGCAGAACCCAATGTCGTCGGTCCTTTCTACAACCTTGAAGGCCTCATCACCCATATCTTGGTTCAAGGGACTGCAGTGAATGAGCCTGCGGCTGACGCTAAATCAGATGAAGCGCCTGCAGCGCCGAAGCCAAAGAAGTTGAAGAAGCCTAAAGCTTCAAAGCCTGCCCCTTCACCAAAAATCTCACGGGCGAAGCCACTGGCAACTGCACCTCCTGAAGACAGTGTGCAGTCCGAAGATTTATCATGCATCTCCAAGCCCCAGAAGGTCGAGATGCCTCTGCCACACACCGGCCAAGAGCTAACAGCTGCTGCCATTCTACGCAATGATGCCATTGATTTGTCAAGTGATGAAGATCTTGTAGATGACGCTCTTGAGCAACTCATCAAGAGCAAAGAAGAAGCAAAAATCTTCAATGATCTGCCTCTCTTTGATGTAACAATCATCCACAACTTCATTGATGAATGGTTTGACACGCCAAACATCAGCTTCGAAGATCTGCAACTACCCATTGGCCTCAGTGTCGCCTTCCATGGCGCCATTGCTTCAGAGTTAGCTATCGCCCAGCGCATTGTTGAACTGAAGCAAAAGATTGACTATGAAAAGGCTCAGTTCAAGAAGCATATGGCCAAGCTCAGCGTGCAAGAGGTGAAGAACTTCAAGATTATGCTGCACGAGCTCAAGGAAGCCTTTCTCAAGAAACGTGCAGAAGCTCAAGGTTCTCGTGAGCGCATGAAGGTTTTGGCTGACAAATGTGTGCAGGCCTACAATGAGGCTGAGAAGCGCAAGGCCCTTGGGCGTCCTGGCATCGACCCCAGGATGGCAGCAAAGAAGATGAAGAAGCCCGCTACGGCTGAACCTGATGCACCAAGGCAGGAAGCAGATCCCATTGTCTTCCCAACTAGAATGACTGGCTCGAAGCCAAAAAAACGGTCAACCGCTTCAGAGCTCAAGAAGACGAGGACTGCTGAGGCTAAAGCCAGGAAGAGGAAACATCATGAAGCCTCTCCTATTGCCCCCTCCAAGAAGAAGAGGAAGACCAAGAAAGATCGGGCTGCTCCCACAGAGCCTTTGATAGTTGAACCCATTTCCATGGTTCGTCCTGACGCTGAACGCCAACTGACAATCCATGACCCTGCTTTCACAAAGGCTCATGAAGCTGAAGACTTTCCAGCAGCTGATCCCATCACTGCTGAAGACATTGGTCAACATGACCATGTAGAAGATGGTGCAGTCCTTCCTCAGCTCGAGAACAGCGAACTCATCAGCATTGGTCGTCCTCTAACGCCAATCGCTCAGGATGCTTCATGGGCTGATCGCCCACAAGAGGAAGAAGACCTTGAGGCCTAGCCAACTCCAACTACACAGGCGTCGCCTGCGTTGCGCAGGCTTCGCAAAGGACCTAGGCCTCCAGTCTCTGTGTCTGAAGCTGAAACTGCTGAAGACATTCCGGCTGCATCAGCCGATGAAGAAGAAGTCCCACAAGCTGCTACTCCCCTGTCCCACCAAGAAGCGGTTCTCGAGGAGAACGTGATTGTGACCGACCACCCAGCTCGTCAAGTGGAGGTTGAACATCTTGAGGCTGCCACCACCAACACCACTGAAGCCACTGACGTTGTCATGGCTGAAGCTAATGTGGAGCCCTCACCAACAAAAGCACCAGAAGTCAGCGAAGCCACTGATCCCGCCACTTCTGTTCCTGAGTCTGCTGCCGGTCCCCAGTTCGACTATCATGTTGAGCACATGCCTCAGGTACAGAAGCCAATCCCAAGATTGCCAAGGTTCTCAGGTCCTGCGTCAGCACCTGGCTCCTTCAATATCAATGGCTTCAGAGCAGACAACACATTCTTCAACAGCTCCAGGAACCCCTACTCTAGGGAAAGAATATCATCTGATCGGTTCTAGAGTTATCCGCAGCGAAGCTATTACTCATGCGTTCTTTACAACCAAGGTCGCATCTTCCCACACAAGCGCCTTGACATTGAAGCAATAGCTGGTCTGCCCTGTCTGGAAGAAGCTCTAGATTGCTTCAAAGAGGTTGGACTGCCGTCGTTCGTCACTGACCAAGAGCATTGGAATGAAGAGTTGCTACTCCAATCCTATGCCACACTTCACATCCGTGGGTATAGCAGAGATCCGAAGACTTGGGTCCTGGATTGGATGACAGGAAACGTTCATCACGAAGCCAAATCCTTTGAAATCATTGAGCTCACTGGTTTGCCCACTTCTGGCGATCTCTACGAGCATGGCTGTCAGCTTTATAGTGAAGCTATTGAGAGCATCTTTCAGAAGACTGAACCAAATATGAGTCAGATGCTCAGTATGATGAAGCCATTGCCTCAAGATGCTGCTTATCCCACGGAGTTCTTTGTTGAAGACCTTGAGTATCTGCCAAGAACCATTTATCACATCATAAGCGAACTCTCTGGCCAATCAAAGGACATTCTCCCCATGCCAAGCTGGAAGGTGCAATGAAGACTTTAGTCTTCTACATTCTTCATGGGAAATGCTTCAATGCACAGGACTTCTTCATTCGCCAACTTGCTGCGTCAGGCTCTGATCTGTTTGGCTTGAAGTTCTATGCCCCATGGGTCATGCGGCTGATCAAACTTCACTCCACTATCTCATATCAGCCATCTGCTCGCAATCATCAGATTTTTCTGCCTGATGTGGATATGTCGATTGAAGCCATCTATCCTGAGCCTGCCAAGGAACCTCTCAGTCTTCAGAATGCAGAGCATCAAAGTTTCACTCAGAATGTTGAAGGCGTGGAAGCCGGAACTCGTGTGTATCCTTTGGCTGGCACTACACGTGCACCGCATCCTGCTCTCACTGAAGCCACTGACAGTACTACTGCTCCACGACCCAAGAAGCGCACTCGTGTTCTCAACGACCGAGAGCTTCTTGTGGCTCTTCATCAGAAACAGGATAGGCATCATGACTGGTTGAAGCGTCAGATGCAGAGCCTCTTGGTGGATGTTAATCGCATTCGCAATCTTGCCACCAAGAATGCTTTTGTTTCCCATGAAACCTCTCGCCGCACATGGAAAGGGCTAACGCTGATGTGTTCTGAAGATGATCTTCAAGAGGATGGCTTCACTGAGCGATTCAAGTTTGACTCCACACCTCCTCGAAGGGCAATGCTGCGACGAACTCCATCCCTTGAAGACTCTGAGTTCTCTTCCTCTACTGCAACTGTGAATGCCAGAGTGATCGAGGATGAAGATGATACTACTTCACCACCACCTCCTTTAGCACACTTCGACTCTACTCCAAGCTCTTCAGCACCGCGAAACACCACCAACGACCCTGCTGCTTCACCTACTCCTCATGGGAACGAGTAGATGCTCTATGTCTTCAAACCTTTTTGGTCCTTACTGACAAAAGGGGGAGAAGCATATGAGGTTGATAGTCTTCAAGCGGGTCCATATGGGCGGGTTCTTTATATTTTGCTTCGTTCTTACAACTCTCGTTTTGCTACATTTGGTTCCTTGAGTTGTAACACTTAAACTCGATGGTCGTCTGCTACTTATCTGCCACCTTGTGTTGAGATGATAAATTCCGCATGTGCGACGATAAATTCCGCACTTAGATCATTCTGCAGACGTCCATTTTCCATTATGCATGTCATTATATTCATATACTTTCACATGCATAGTGGATTGTCATCATAAGTTGAAGTGGATCTCCACAAGTACAACCTGCCATGTGCATCTGCATTCCAAAAGCAAATTACTTATATGCACATCTTCAGGGGGAGCCCTTGCGACTTATGAAGACAATTCCTTATCCTTTACAATTTCACAGATTATATTCCCTGTTGAAAACTTCAGCTAGTTTGTCATCAATCACCAAAAAGGGGGAGATTGTAAGTGCATCGAGTGCCACCCCTAGTTGGTTTTGGAGTATTGACGACAAACCTAGTTGAGGGACTAATGTGTTTGTGAGAATTGCAGGATAACACAGGTAGAAGTCCCTCATTGATTCGGTTTTCCTACCAGAGATGACCCCTAAAAATGTATGAAGACATTGAAGTCAAAGGTGGTATATGAAGATATTCACATTGAAGACTATGACAAGAGAAGACACCACATGAAGCCTATGGAGCTCGAAGACTTAGATCTTTCGTAGTTCTCTTTCTTCTGTGTTGAGTCATAGGAACCACCGTACTATTAGGTGGGGTCCAAGAGAACCAGTCAGAATGACTGAAGTGATGCCTAACCAAAACCTATGTCTTCGAGCGAAGACTATGAGAGCGAATCTTATCCAGAGTCGGACAAGTCAGCTTTGCTTGCAGCCCAAGTAAAGTTGCCGTGTGAGTTTGAAATCTGACCGTTGGAACACGTGTTAGTTCCTTAGTGACCCAGGGTCATTTCGGACAAATCAGGTCGGGTTGCCTTGTGGCTATAAATAGCCCACCCCCTACAACCATAAACGGTTGGCTGCTCAGATTCAGAGTACGGCTTTTGTCGTTCGAGAGCAACCCACCTCGAAGCCTTTGAGAGAGAATTCCTTGCGAGGATAAAGCCCTAACCACCCAGAGCCAAAGAGAATTAGGCATCACTTAAGTCTTCTTGTCTGCGTGATCTGAAGACTTATTACACTTGAGGAGTGTGCATCCTCCAGCCGGTTAGGCGTCGCGTTTTGAGCATCCAAGAGACATTGTGGATTGCCGGTGAACGAAGTCTGTGAAGGTTTGGGAGTCTACCTTGAAGACTTACCAGAGTGATTGGGCGAGGTCTGTGTGACCTTAGCTCAAGGGGAATACGGTGAGGACTGGGTGTCTTGAGCTGCATGTTCAGGACTGGGTGTCCGGGACTGAGTGTCCTAAGGTTTAAATACCTAGCCGCCCTAACCAGAAGTACAGTTGTCACAACAACTGGAACTGGTCCAATAAATCATTGTCTTCAGCGAGTCACTGGTTTCATCTTCCCTTCCCTTTACTTACGGTTACTCCTTGTGAAGTCATTGTATGTTCGCACTATCTTTTGTCTTCACTGAGTGACTGCGTGTTCTGTGTGGCTTCACAATATCTTCCTACCTGATCCTTACTACATTGCTGCTATTAGTCATTGTGCTTTCACTCTATTGAATACTTGACTATGGCTTGCCTAGTGTAGTCTACCTTCCGCTGCAGGGTAATGGGTTTATTTCTATCGTTTGTCTTCATAACTTCCACGTTTTCAAGACTTTCATAAAAATCGCCTCTTCACCCCCCTCTAGTCGATATAACGCACTTTCAAACATGTACTCGAATTGTCCAGATCTCTTCTTTCGATAGAGTGGCGGTGTAGGTCTCAATGAAGCTTGGTATTTTGATGTTCAGGTATCTTATGGCCTCCTTCAAGTGTCGTCCAAAAGGGGTGTCTTCATCAGGTTGAGCAAACTTGTTTCTTGGGTCCGCCATCTATAGAGTGGAAAGTGGAGAAGAGTCAGAAATGAGTAGAGAAGAGTGTCCTATGGCTCATCTTAGTGGTCGCGTCCTACAGTCAGCGTGTGCTTTGATACCATCTTGTAGCGATCCGACCTCAAACGGTCAAATCTCAGTGTATAAGTGTCATCCCTAGATCAGTAATGCTGACACACACAGTACTCAAGGATTTATAATAGAATTCAATCACACACTTATTACATTGAATGTCTCGAAAGAGAGTACTTATTACGATAACATGATTGAAGGCCATCTAAAGAGGATAACAGCGAAAGCTTCGAAGGTAAAATGAGTCCATCAACTCCAATGGTATAGCTGAGTGCATGACAACGACCTAGCGCACCTTACTCTTCGTTTGAAAACTCTGCAACATAATACGTTGCAGTCCGTGTAGGTCAGCACATGAAATATGCTGGCAAAATAACACTATAGAGCAATGAACATGTAACAGCTATAACTATATGCATATTTGGCTGGTGGAGGCTCTATGGTTATTGTTTTGCAGAAAGCTAGTTTTTTCCTACAACAAAGGAATATATTTTATTTAACTACAAAGTTTGTTGAAAACATTAAGAAGGTTCCTCCAACTGAATCCCAAATTAATAAATAATCAACCCAACAAATTAATTAAATAGAGTGATGAGATCAAACCAATAATTCGAGTACCGGATCCTCAAGATGTACATAACCGGGGACACGGCTAACCATGATTAATTTATACACTTTGCAGAGGTTTGCACACTTTTCCCCAGAAGACTCGGTCTCCTCCGTTGGATTTCTCACACTACATAATTTTTGAGAAACGGATGACCGAGACACAGTCTTTTAGAAGCATTAACTATTTACTCTGGGTAGACAGTACCACCTACATCCCCTACATCTACTAGCCTACCACTAAAAGAGATCACACAACTTACTCAACTATGCCAGAGCCCATAATGGCTTGTGGCTGCACATGAAAGTTTCCAGCATGAATAATCTTATAATCCCTTTGAGCCTGGGTGGCAAACCGTAGGATGATCACACTGGTACTCTGGGATATCCCAGGACAACACTGGATTGCTCTAGGTACCCAGACAACCACTGGGTGCTTCAGGGTGCCTCAACCAATCCACCTAAATGTGTATTCAAGTAGCCACCTTAAGTTTAACCATTAATTAAAACTCTCACATCTGTCATAAATCACTCAAACCAAACCATGTCTACAAGCATAGCATAGCGATATAAATATAACGTAGAAGTAACTCCAAGGGTTTGAAAATAAAGATGATAGGTTCTACCACATCATCTACTTACAAACCCACAAGTATTCAAATCCTAACCATGCAATGTTTGAGGATTGAAACTAATGCATAAAAACTGGGTAATAAGGCGTATGATCAAACTGTTACTTGCCTTACTGACGATCTGAAAACCCAAGTGACTCGTAGTAGTACGCTTCGCACTCAGAAAACACTATCGTGAACAAACAATAACATACATAAGCACTCAAGCATAAGATGCAAGGGTAAAACTCAAATAAAAAGATCCAAGCTAAAAGTTCAACTGAAGAGCTTCGATTTGCAAAAAGAATCAATCGAATCAGAGCAACAAAACTGAAACTACGATAAAAAGAAATTCGAATTCAAATCTGCTTAAAACCAAATTTTAAATTGTCAAAACCATATTCAAGTTGATTATCAGAAAAGAGGGGAACAAGACGAAGATTTTGGCGTTGGTTTCACTGGATTATTTGGACGAACGAGCAAAAAGTTGCGAAGGTTTGAAGATCAGGGACTAATCTGTGAGAAAAGTATTCGCGTATAGGTCCATGGCTGAAAATAAAATAAAAGAAAAACCTATCGAACGAACGTTTGCTAACAGAACTAATCGAACGAACATGTACGTTAAAACGAACTAAACAAAGAGTGTTCGCTAAATAAAATCGATCAGAAATAAACCGACAAAAACCCTAACCCCAAAAAATAAACCGATCTAAACCCAAGAACGAAAAAACCGAAAATAAACTAGCGAACCGGAATGGTTTTGGTACAGGTCTACGATGGCGACGAGTCCGGCGAGGCGGCGGCTCCGGCGGCGCGGGGTGGGCGGCGCTGGGGGGCGACAACAACAGCGGCAGCTAAAGGCGGCGCGGGGCGGCGGCTAGAAGCGGCGGCTAGAAGCGGCGGCGGCGTGGTGGCTTGGTGGGGAGGAGAGGAGGCGGCAGTGGGGCTCCTTATAAAGGCCCGAGGGGGGGTCTGCCTTGGGGAGGAGGGCGCCGGGAGGAGTCCGGCTTAGACTCGAGCTCCAGCGGGGGCAGCGGCGCGGAGTCCTCGTGCGAGAGGGAGGTGACGCGCAGGTGCGCCGGCCTGTTCGGCTGGGCCTTCGGCCCAGTGGGGCGAGAAGAAGATTTTTTTAAAATAAAATTCCGCCCAAAGAAAAAATCCTAATAAAATGTAAAAAACTCCAAAAATACCAGAAATAATTTTTGCCGTCTAAACCTATTATTTAGAACAAAGTGGACATTTTTCTGGCCTAAAAATGCAATTTTCAAAAAACGCATATTTTTCTAATTCAAATAAAATAGCAAATAAAATCCAAATAAATATAAATTTGATTTTAAATTTTCTTCTCCAATATTCCTTTCTTTTGAAGAAGTCATATTATCTTCTCTCTTTTATTTTAAATATTCAAAATAATTGGAGAGAAAACTATTAAAATCAAATTGATCCTCTTTTCAAGTTTGAGAAAATTCAAATATGAAAATTTATGAAATCCCCAACTCTCTCCTTGGGTCCTTGAGTTGCTTAAGATTTCTAGGATCTCAACCAAAAATGCAAATAAAATATGATATGCATATGATGACCTATGTATAACATCCAAATTGAAAAATGAGATGTTACAGCCGGCGTCAGATGTGACGGCGTCGGCCAGCGCACAGAGGAGTCGCTGGAGTTTAAGGGATGAGGTCAAGGTCGGATGAGGAGATGACGGGGGTGTGATGACGAGATGAGGGCAGGCATCGGGAGGATCGCGTCCAGGCTCACGAGGAGAGCAGGCTCGAACGGATCGCGTTAGGAGGAAAGATAAGAATTGATGCGTTAGGAAAGTTAGGATTTTGAAAGCTCCTTGAAAATGTGTATTTATTGTTTGTAACGTCATATCAATACATGCCCGTCTGTGACGTGCCTGGTTAGGAAAGAGTTTGTAAATGTTAAAAAAGTTTTTATTGGAAGGGAAAAAATCAATGTGAAGATATGATTATGGAAGGTGAGACGAAACTAAACCGGATGGAAATAAACCAGATGAAAAAAACCCTTGAAGGCTATTCTACCAAATGAGACATTAGGAGTAGAGATATCTGCTCTATTGCATTCTAGCTCTCTTGCATTGTAACGCCCCAAGACCGGAGCTTCAGATGCCTTCCAGGGTTTCCGGGTTTCGTCGTGTGATTTTTTTGGCCTGTTGCATTTCATCTTTGCATCATGTGCATTGCATCATGTCATCATGCCATCATGTCATTTCTTTTCTTAACTCAACTAAATAAATGGCATGGATCTTTGATCCATTTAAACCGAGGGAATTCACGTGGTGATTTCTCTTTATAACATATCCTCCCAATATTATAGGGAGCTATAACGAAATATTCCATTAGTTTGGGATCACCTATAACACACTTGCAATAATCACATGTCTTTTCCGCTTCGAGTTTGCTCCTCAAACTTCGTCCATAAATTATTTATCTTTTTCCGGAGGTCTTCCAAAAATTTCAACATTTTGGGACCTTTCTAACGCCCACTTCTTATTCAAACCCATTTGAATTTAATTCAAACGAGTTCCAATCCAAACTTGGTACATGCCCATTTATACTTTTCTTGGATCAAGATCATTTTTGCGAGTCCAGTAAAATTATCCCCATGCCCAGTTTCCATCCCAACCTTCTCTTTCTTTTCCTTCTCTTTTCTGTTTTCTTTTTAAATGGGAAAAGAGAGATATTTAGGGAGAGAGGCGGCCTGCACCCCTGGCCAGGCCTGCACCACTGCCCTCCTGGGCCTCCCTCCCTCACGCGTCGGCCCAAGGCTAGGCCCAATCAGCCCCGCTGCTTACCCTAACCCCCTCCCGCATCGCTCTCTCCCTCTCCCTCATCTCCCTCGTGCCGCTAGAGGCCAGAACCCGCTCGATCCCCTCGCCCTCTCCTCGTCGAGCGCCCTCCTCTCCTACCTCGCGCCTCTACTTCTCCTTGCGTCACCCAGAGCGCTCTCGCGCCGCCACTAGAGGCCAACTCCGGCGACTCCACACCCGCACAGAGCCCCGCGCCCGATCCCGTTGGTCCCTCCTCTCGCCTGTCGCCGAGCAAGAGCTCCGCCGCCTCGACTCCTGGTCCGGGCTCCGTCGACTGCTCCCTCCTCGGCTTCCGGCCTCATCCAGGCCACCCTGTCATCGCCCCGCCTCAGCGCCGCCGTCCTCCATGGCCGCGGCTAACCGAGCTCGAAGCTACCGCTGCCACTCACCTCCCGTCCGGGCTGCAAGCCACCCTCGCCCGGATCTGCTCGAGCTCGCCGCCCCCTGCACCGCAAGTTCCTCCCGCCGGAGCCCCAAGTCCACCTCTGCCCCGCGTCCAGTCCCTGCCCGCACCGCCGCGCGACACCCTCTGCTTCACTCTGCGTTGAACGACAGGGGCTGCTGCGTCGCCAGCCTCGTATCCGCGAGATCCGGCGATGCTGGCCACCAGGACCTGCTGCTGCTTCCTGCCGCTGACCACTACCATCGCTTCCTTGATGCTGCCACCCGGGTTCCTTTGCGTTTTATCCGTTTCGGACCATCAAGACCGGCAAGACCCAGACTCAGAACACCGAGTACATCTACAAACCAGAAGAACTTGGATGCATCAAGTCCTCGAGGAGACCCGTTTTTCGTCAAGTTCGACTACCGTTGCAAGAATGAGATCGGCAAGTCCGAAAACCCAAGTACCACGACGCCGAGTACCCCTACGCATGAAGACGCCAAGACCGTTTCGGGATTCACCGAAAACCGCTACCGATGACTCGAACATCTACAGAAACTCATGCAACTATGAACGTGAACGACTACCATCGACCTCGAGTTACTCGGATTCGTCAAGTTCCTCTTCGAAACATGTACCACTACCGCTCCGATGGTCGCCGATGAACGATAGGACGACTACTTCGACTACCGTCGCGTGAACCACTACTTCCCTCGACGTCCCGAGAACGTCTACTTCCTCTACACTGCTTGACCCGAACCGCTCCGATAACGCACGCTTCGAAGGTATAACCCCGAGACAACCGCCGTGAACGAATGCATGCGTGATGTATGAGATGCTCGTGCTTGCATCGTGCTCGATTTGTCGGTGCACGTTGCCCTCTTTTACCTTGTCACCGTCATGTGGGAACCCGGTGACCGGGAGCACCCCACCTTCTATCGCATGTCACGCTCCCGTCGCACTTTCTTTGCACCGGGATCTCAATCGAGTTACCGGAACCGGAATGTTGCCGTGGCACCATTTCGTTATCGTTGCCGTGGCTCCCCTTTTCTTTTCCGCCACGTTGACAAATGCTTCTTAATATGCCCTTGTCAACTTTCCTTAAATTTGCATAAAACTTGCTCATGTCACCCGCATCATGATAACAACAACTAAAATGTTTAAAATTGTTGTTTGCATTATATTGCTAAATGCATATGGGGATTTTCCGGACTTGTCGTTTTGTTGTTCCGGCCTCATTTAAAATTGCCTAGATAGATAGTTTCTTTATGCTTCACCTCTTGGCATGCTAACAATATTTAATATTGTTGAGTAACTAAACGAGAGAGAACTAAATAATTCATGTGGTGTTTCGTCAATATGCAACTCGTTGCATATTGAGCTCCATTTAATTTGTAGGATTGTTTGTGCATTTTGCCATGACATGCCTCATTTAAACCGGACATGCATCATACCTGGTTGTGCATCATGCCATGCTTATGTGATGGTTGTTTACTTTGTTGTTTGCTCCTTTCCGGGTTGCTTCTCGCGTTAGCTTCGGTTTCGTTCCGGAGTTGTGAGGATTCGTTTGACTACGTCCGTTTGTCTTCTTCATGGACTCGTTCTTCTTCCTTGCGGGATCTCAGGCAAGATGATCATACCCTCGAACTCACTACTATCTTTGCTTGCTAGATGCTCGCTCTTTTGCTATGCCTATGCTGCGATACCTACCACTTGCTTATCATGCCTCCTATATTGTTGAACCAAGCCTCTAACCCACCTTGTCCTAGCAAACCCTTGATTGGCTATGTTACCGCTTTGCTCAGCCCCTCTTATAGCGTTGTTAGTTGCAGGTGAAGATTGAAGTTTGTTCCTCGTTGGAACATGGAGATGCTGTTCCTTGTTGGAACATGTTTTACTTGTTGGGATATCACTATATATCTTATTTAATTAATGCATCTATATACTTGGTAAAGGGTGGAAGGCTCGGCCTTATGCCTGGTGTTTTGTTCCACTCTTGCCGCCCTAGTTTCCGTCATATCGGTGTTATGTTCCCGGATCTTGCGTTCCTTACGCGGTTGGGCTATTATGGGAACCCCTTGATAGTCCGCCTTAAGTAAAGCTCTTCCAGCAATGCCCAACATTGGTTTTACCTTTTGCCACCTAGCCTTTTCTTTTCCCTTGGGAGTCGCGCTCCTGAGGGTCATCATTATTTAACCCCCCGGGCCAGTGCTCCTCTGAGTGTTGGTCCAACTTGTCAGCCGCCGGTGGCCACCAGGGGCAACTCTGGGCTGGCCTACCGGAAGTTTGGACGATCCAGTGTGCCCTGAGAAAGAGATATGTGCAGCTCCTATCAGGATTTGTCGGCACATTCGGGCGGTGTTGCTGGTTTAGTTTTAACCTGTCGAAATGTCTTGTAGAACCGGGATACCGAGTCTGATTGGAATGTCTCGGGAGGAGGTCTATTCCTTCGTTGACCGTGAGAGCTTGTGATGGGCTAAGTTGGGACACCCCTGCAGGGATTTGAACTTCCGAAAGTCGTGCCCGTGGTTATGGGTAGATGGGAATTTGTTAATGTCCGGTTGTAGAAAACCTGAAGTTGACCTTAATTAAAATGCATCAACCGCGTGTGTTACCATGATGGTCTCTTTCCGGCGGAGTCCGGGAAGTGAACACGGTGTTGGAGTTATGCTTGACGTAGGTTGTTTTAGGATCACTTCTTGATCATACTTTTATCGACCGTACTTTGCCTTCTCTTCTCGCTCTCATTTGCGTATGTTAGCCACCATACATGCTAGTCGCTTGCTGCAGCTCCACCTCATACCTTTACCTTACCCATAAGCTTAAATAGTCTTGATCGCGAGGGTGCGAGATTGCTGAGTCCCTGTGGCTCACAGATACTTCCAAACCAGCTTGCAAAAGCCGATGAGTCCGTGCAGATAACGCAACCAAGCTCAGGAGGAGCTCGATGAAGATCTTGTCCTTTGTGTTGTTTCGTTCTAGTTGATCAGTAGTGGAGCCCAGTTGGGGTCGATCGGGGACCTTTGTCGCATTTGGGGTTCTTCTTTTATTTTGGTTCCGTAGTCGGACCTTGATTGTATTTGGTTGATGTAATGCTTTATTCATGTAATTGTGTGAAGTGGTGATTGTAAGCCAACTATGTAACTCTTTCCCTTATGTATTACATGGGTTGTGTGAAGATTACCTCACTTGCGACATTGCTTTCAATGCGGTTATGCCTCTAAGTCGTGCTTCGACACGTGGGAGATATAGCCGCATCGAGGGCGTTACATGCATGATCAAACATAAAGCATGATCAAATGTTTGATGTTGTTGCAAAATTTCATCCACAGAGAATATTCGAGGATCTCTCGACCAAAAAAAACTTGTACTCGGAAATGCAGAAAACATTGACGAGTGATTTTGTTGTTATTGGTGAGAGCACCTTGAATGTTAGCTGTGGCTGAAATTTTGCAAGTGTCTAAAACATTTAATCATGTTTGAACATGTTTGATCTGGCCCAAAGACAGATATCATTCTATAACTTTTGCGGTTTATTCTTGTATGAAACACGTTAAGATGCACATTAAGATGCCTTTTAGTCTTCACACACAAGCCCAGTATGAGCTAAAAAAAGCTCGTAATAATTGCTGAGACCATAGTAAATGAATCAAAACCACAACAAAGAAGCAAATTTTATCTGATTTCTATACCCATGCATCTGAGTTCTCTAACATTTTGGCTTCCTCCAATATACAAGCACTTCCTGCAAAGTTTTTGCATACATCTTATTTCCATATAATGTATCCTATCTCGGCAAAACTACAATACATAACTACTGATATAACTTAAGCCATATAGAACACCTGAGTTTAGTACGCCGACATCGAAAATCTCTTTTATGCAGTTCGTTGGTGAGATAACCTCGACGCCACCCAGTACTGGGGCGGGAGTTCGGGAGTATTGCCATAACTTGTATAACGGATGCTTTTCGAAGGTTGAGGTAGATGATTTTCCGAAGGTCTCTTGGTTATGTGTTGAAGGATGGATACAGCTGGATGTAGGATTTGCTAGTTTGGGTGAGATATTATGCTTCCCCTGTATCCCCAACACCTGATTGCATAACCGAAAAGTTTCGGGAGTTTATAGGTGGGAATTCAAGTAGCTCTTAGGATATCTTTCCGACAGATGTATGATATGAAATTGGGGTTCGACGTCTAGTGGTCCGCCTATTCACGGTCGATTTTACAGTGGTCTCGTTGTGTCTTAAAGAGTCCTTGGCTATGCCGACTCGGGGACGCTTCGTATGTCATGTGCAGTGCCTTGTACATGATGGTGTTGTACGATCGAGCCCGTGTAGGCCCCACCACGAAAACTTCGGACGAAATCTCTATCATATGTTTGTTCCGGCTTATTCCGCAAGCCAATCCTTTGTTTTTTGTTTTGAGTTGTGGTATTCGAGTTGCTTCGAAGTCAAATGTTGATTCCATACCTTCCCCAAATGGTGTTCTCATATTCCTATGTGAATACTAATCCTTCTCATTTATTGAGATTGTCATGTCAATTCTTCTCACCGGCGTGTCTCTCTTCAAGTGGATCCAATCTTGTCAACATTCGCAAGATCTATTATCAGTTCTTCTCAACAGTGGTTGCTTCATCCGTTCCAAGTTGTCTTTGTTTTTCCCGCCCACCCACCCTTGTTTTCTTCAAGGACTCATATATCTTAATCAAGTATCCATCTTATTGATGCGAAGTCTCTTCTTTCTTTTCTTTCAATGTTCTTATCCGGTGATTCGCATGAAGATACTAACGGAACTTCTAGTTTATCATTCCTTGTTCTTTTATCTTCTCCGGTGGATTCAATTCAAGCTTTCGGTGTTTGATCATATTCTTTTCCGTATTTCAATGCTTTCTCATGCCGGTGCAATTCTTAATCGTTCATCTCTCGCTATTCTATTGTCCCGGAGTGCTCAAGATATCTGAAAAGGCTCGTCTTGTCTTTCAAGATCAGTTCAACCTATTTCGAGGCCATCCTCTCATAATCATTTGAATGTGAGAATTATTTTTAAATATCTGGAGCAAATCAGGAGCCTTTTTCAGTTTGTTATCCGGAGTCCATCATCTCAAAATTTATTCATTCTCAGCCTTCAGTTATCATTCTCCAATCTTACCGATGCTTCGTTCAAGCGATCTTTAATCAGTTCATGATCCCTTCGTTCTCATGGATCTAAATTCTCTCAAGCATCTTCGTTTAATTGCTAATCCTTCCCGGTGTTTCTTCATGTTTTAATCGTTCTTTTCAATTCTTACGGTGGTTTGCTCAAGAGTTCTCTTCCTTCTTCATCATATCAATTCATTCGTTGTTTCAATCCTACCGGTGGTCCATTGAGTTTATGTTATATCTATCTTAATCCTTTTCAAAGAGAATAAGTAATATGTTGAAGCCCTTGATTGTCATCAATTTAATTGGTGAAGGATAGGCATAATGTAATTCTTATTCTTGTTTCATCGAGTTTATTCAATTCCTGTTTTTCCGGAGTGGCTCATCATTCTTATTCTTGGTTCCAATAGCTCATCTTTCTTTCCCGGAGTTCCAAGCTCTAATTATCACGGAGATCCATCTAAATCATTACAAGGTTTCACCTTGTGTTTTTAACTTCTCTTTCTTTTCGCTATCTTTTGTTTACCGGAGTTCATAATGAAGGTTCTACATATTGGATTCATCATGGATTTAATTTCCTTCTCGAAGTGTTCATCGAAATTCTTTTATAAGAAGCTCAAGCTTTCTTCATATTGTAATCCGGAGTGTAATTTTTTTTTCTTCCGTATCATTGAAGGCGGTATTATGTCATTCTTCATAATTTGACTTCATGTTTCATGATTCACATGTTCCTTGGAGCTACCTTGGGTAATATTTCACATAAGCTTTCCCTAAGGATTGTTGCTATTATGGTGCTTATAAATGACCCAAGTTCATCATTTATCCCTTTTTCCGGTGCGATATACTTTCTCGTCAATTTGTTCATATCAATCCAATTCTTTTTCCCGTGAGTGGCAGGTTGTCACCTCATAATTTGAGTTGTACTACATAAGATCTTATCAAGCTTATTCTTTTCGTTGTTGGTTTTCCAACAACTCCGTTCTACCATTTGTTGTAAGCATGCTCCCTCAAGATCCCGTTTCCCTTCGCTCATTCCATTCTATTCTTTTGTTCCGGAGTCATGGTGATGTTTTCTCTTTTCTCTCATCATCTTGGATAGTGTTCTTTTCATGCCTATCCATTAAACCGGAGTGTTGTGCCCTTTTGCTCAAGTTCTTTTCGCCTTATCAAGCCTTGCATCTCTTTTCAACCGGAGTGCTGCCCGAATTTGTTCTTACTTGTTCCTCTTTCTAAACGGAGTGCTTTCAACTTCGTTCATCTCCGTTGTATTATTCTCCCGGTATGGCTTAACCTCTCAAGGTTCTTGGTTTCACTCGTTTGTCAAAGAAGCAATTTAGTTTACCTCTTCTCTTTTTCTTTTCCGTTTTCCCTCCGGTGCCATACTAGATCTCGGGACGAGATCCTCTCGTAGTGGTGGAGTGTTGTATCGCCCCAAGACTGGAGCTTCAGATGCCTTCCAGGGTTTTCGGGTTTCGTCGTGTGATTTGTTTGACCTGTTGCATTTCATCTTTGCATCATGTGCATTGCATCATGTCATCATGCCATCATGTCATTTATTTTCTTAACTCAACTAAATAAATGGCATGGATCTTTGATCCATTTAAACCGAGGGAATTCACGTGGTGATTTCTCTTTATAACATATCCTCCCAATATTATAGGGAGCTATAATGAAATATTCCATTAGTTTGGGATCACCTATAACACACTTGCAATAATCACATGTCTTTTCCGCTTCGAGTTTGCTCCTCAAACTTCGTCCATAAATTATTTATCTTTTTCGAGAGGTCTTCCAAAAATCTCAACATTTTGGGACCTTTCTAACGCCCACTTCTTATTCAAACTCATTTGAATTTAATTCAAACGAGTTCCAATCCAAACTTGGTACATGCCCATTTATACTTTTCTTGGATCAAGATCATTTTTGCGAGTCCGGTAAAATTATCCCCATGCCCAGTTTCCATCCCAACCTTCTCTTTCTTTTCCTTCTCTTTTCTGTTTTCTTTTTAAATGGGAAAAGAGAGATATTTAGGGAGAGAGGCGGCCTGCACCCCTGGCCAGGCCTGCACCACTGCCCTCCTGGGCCTCCCTCCCTCACACGCCGGCCCCAGGCCAGGCCTAATCAGCCCCGCTGCTTACCCTAACCCCCTCCCGCATCGCTCTCTCCCTCTCTCTCGTCTCCCTCGCGCCGCTAGAGGCCAGAACCCGCTCGATCCCCTCGCCCTCTCCTCATCGAGCGCCCTCCTCTCCTACCTCGCGCCTCTACTTCTCCTTGCGTCGCCCGGAGCGCTCTCGCGCCGCCACTGGAGGCCAACTCCGGCGACTCCACACCCGCACAGAGCCCCGCGCCCGATCCCGCTGGTCCCTCCTCTCGCCTGTCGCCGAGCAGGAGCTCCGCCGCATCGACTCCTGGTCCGGGCTCCGTCGACCGCTCCCTCCTTGGCTTTCGGCCTCGTCCAGGCCACCCTGTCATCGCCCCGCCTCAGCGCCGCCGTCCTCCATGGCCGTGGCTAGCCGAGATCGAAGCTACCGCCGCGACTCTCCTCCCGTCCGGGCTGCAAGCCACCCTCGCCCGGATCTGCTCGAGCTCACCGCCCCCTGCACCGCAAGTTCCTCCCGCCGGAGCCCCAAGTCCACATCTGCCCTGCGTCCAGTCCCTGCCCGCACCGCTGCGCGACACCCTCTGCTTCACTCTGCGTTGAACGACAGGGGCTGCTGCGTCGCCAGCCTCCTATCCGCGAGATCCGGCGATGCCGGCCACCAGGACCTGCTGCTGCTTCCTGCCGCTGACCACTACCATCGCTTCCTTGATGCTGCCACCCGGGTTCCTTTGCGTTTTGTCCGTTTCGGACCATCAAGACCGGCAAGACCCATACTCAGAACGCCGAGTACATGTACAAACCAGAAGAACTTGGATGCATCAAGTCCTCGAGGAGACCCGTTTTTCGTCAAGTTCGACTACCGTTGCAAGAACGAGATCGGCAAGTCCGAAAACCCAAGTACCACGACGCCGAGTACCCCTACGCATGAAGACGCCAAGACCGTTTCGGGATTCACCGAAAACCGCTACTGATGACTCGAACATCTACGGAAACTCATGCAACTATGAACGTGAACGACTGCCATCGACCTCAAGTTACTCGGATTCATCAAGTTCCTCTTCGAAACATGTACCACTACCGCTCCGATGGTCGCCGATGAACGATAGGACGACTACTTCGACTACCGTCGCGTGAACCACTACTTCCCTCGACGTCCCGAGAACGTCTACTTCCTCTACACCGCTTGACCCGAACCGCTCCGATAACGCACGCTTCGAAGGTATAACCCCGAGACGACCGCCGTGAACGAATGCATGCGTTATGTATGAGATGCTCGTGCTTGCATCGTGCTTGATTTGTCGGTGCACGTTGCCCTCTTTTACCTTGTCACCGTCATGTGGGAACCCGGTAACCGGGAGCACCCCACCTTCTATCGCATGTCACGCTCCCGTCGCACTTTCTTTGCACCGGGATCTCAATCGAGTTACCGGAACCGGAATGTTGCCGTGGCACCGTTTCGTTATCGTTGCCGTGGCTCCCCTTTTCATTTCCGCCACGTTGACAAATGCTTCTTAATATGCCCTTGTCAACTTTTCTTAAATTTGCATAAAACTTGCTCATGTCACCCGCATCATGATAACAACAACTAAAATGTTTAAAATTGTTGTTTGCATTATATTGCTAAATGCATATGGGGATTTTTCGGACTTGTCGTTTTGTTGTTCCGGCCTCATTTAAAATTGTCTAGATAGATAGTTTCTTTATGCTTCACCTCTTGGCATGCTAACAATATTTAATATTGTTGAGTAACTAAACGAGAGAGAACTAAATAATTCATGTGGTGTTTCGTCAATATGCAACTCATTGCATATTGAGCTCCATTTAATTTGTAGGATTGTTTGTGCATTTTGCCATGACATGCCTCATTTAAACCGGACATGCATCATACCTGGTTGTGCATCATGCCATGCTTATGTGATGGTTGTTTACTTTGTTGTTTGCTCCTTTCTGGGTTGCTTCTCGCGTTAGCTTCGGTTTCGTTCCGGAGTTGTGAGGATTCGTTTGACTACGTCCGTTTGTCTTCTTCATGGACTCGTTCTTCTTCCTTGCGGGATCTCGGGCAAGATGATCATACCCTCAAACTCACTATTATCTTTGCTTGCTAGATGCTCGCTCTTTTGCTATGCCTATGCTGCGATACCTACCACTTGCTTATCATGCCTCCTATATTGTTGAACCAAGCCTCTAACCCACCTTGTCCTAGCAAACCGTTGATTGGCTATGTTACCGCTTTGCTCAGCCCATCTTATAACGTTGTTAGTTGCAGGTGAAGATTGAAGTTTGTTCCTCGTTGGAACATGGAGATGCTGTTCCTTGTTGGAACATGTTTTACTTGTTGGGATATCACTATATATCTTATTTAATTAATGCATCTATATACTTGGTAAAGGGTGGAAGGCTCGGCCTTATGCCTGGTGTTTTGTTTCACTCTTGCCACCCTAGTTTCCGTCATATCGGTGTTATGTTCCCGGATTTTGCGTTCCTTACGCGGTTGGGCTATTATGGGAACCCCTTGACAGTCCGCCTTAAGTAAAGCTCTTCCAGCAATGCCCAACATTGGTTCTACCTTTTGCCACCTAGCCTTTTCTTTTCCCTTGGGAGTCGCGCTCCTGAGGGTCATCATTATTTT